>NC_089796.1:48532898-48727898 GCF_040412425.1 Macrobrachium rosenbergii
TCGGTATTAGGAATAAACTATCAACTGTACTGAGTGCCTTTCCCTGGATGCCTATTTAGTTATGTATATATATATATATATATATGTATATGTATATATATATATATATATATATATATATATATATATGTATGTATATATATATGTATATTTATATGTTCCATATAAATGTATATATATATTTATATATATAAATTATATATCATTTTACATATCTATGTATATAACTATATACACTTTTATATATGTATATATATATAACCCTTCTTTGTATAAATGTATATATATATGTATATAAACCATGTTGAAACTATATGTTTAGCATATCCAAATATTCATATGTATATCTATATGTGTTATATAGTTTATACATATAATATCTGAAGGATAAGATCATATATATAGGATATATATAAGTGTTTCCCACCTATATATACTGTGTATATATATGTGTATATATATATATTATCATATGGAACATATATATATGTGCAACTATATATATTTAGCCAATGCAGTCTATATTTTTTTGCAAAATACCTTTGTATATATATATGTTTTTTGTATATAAATCAATCAAATCATATATTGGTGTCCCAAAATATATATGTGTATAATATATATGTATATATATTATAACTATGTGGTATATGAACCTATATAACCATTGCTATATGATATTTATATTTATATATATATGATGGATATATTCATATATGTATATATATATGTAAAAACTATGATTCATTTGATAATATATATAAATATATATATATAAATATATATATGATGCATTGGTCTTCGCATATATATATATATACCCATGTATGATATTTATATAAACCAAGATTTATATATAAATATATAATATATATATTATATATTTCATTATATATATATATTATATATATATATATATTTATATATATATCTATATTAATATTATATATATATTATATTTGCATATATATATATCTATCCCTCATATTGTCTATGAGGTCTATATATATATAATATCATTTATAATCATAAATATATATATTATGGAGAAGAATCAAAAACTTGTTCCAGGAAAAATTCAATATACTTTTTATTTAATCAAGAAATTCAAACATCATTTTTCATCTCATATCTTTATCTAACTCTATACACTTTTCAAAGCAGCGATGTTTCCACCTCTGCAACTCTTCTTTGTAGAAATTTGGATCCTTTCTCATTAAACCATGTTGAAACTGCATGTTTATTCAGCATCCAAAGATTCAAACCTGGACTCCTCTTAAGTGTTCCTTGAGTTTTGGGAACAGGAAAAATATCTGAAGGAGCAAGATCAGGACTATATAGGAGGATGTATAGAGTTTCCCACCTAAATTTCCGTAGGACTTCTCTTGCAACCCTTGATGAATGTGCTGGAGCGTTATCATGATGGAACAAAATTCTGCGGTGCAACTTTCCTATATATTTTTAGCCAATGCAGTCTTCAGTTTTTGCAAAACACCTTTGTAGTAGTTCCCGGTGATTGTTTTTTGTCCTTCATATAAATCAATCAAAATCACTCCTTTGGAGTCCCAAAACACTGTTGCCATAACCTTCTGGGCAGATCTATACTTTGAACTTCACTGGTGCAGCTGAACCTCTTGGTAACCATTGCTTTGATTGAATTTTACTTTCTGGGTCATATTGATGGATCAAGTTTCATCTCCAGTAACAATCCGGTCAAAAATATCTGATTCATTTGATTCAATCTTCGTTAAAACTGCAAGAGAAAGTTCAGCTCTTTGATGCAGTTGGTCTTATGTATATATATATGTTTTGGGATATAATGTATATGAAAGTTTACCCAAACCAAGATTTTCATTTAAAATTGAAAATGCGGAACCATATATAGATCCCAGTTTCATTAGCTATCATATATATAGTAATCCGAAGATCTTCATCCACTAGATTCTGCACCAAAGCCACAATTCTTTCATTTTTTGCAGTCGATGGTCTTCCCTCTCTTGGGTTGTCTTTGAGGTCCTCCCGACCATCCTTAAATCACTTTATCCAATCATAAACAACTGATTTAGATGGAAGAATCTCCATAAACTTGTTGCAAAGCTTCAATAATTTTTCCTGGTTTCCAATCAAGCTTGGTCAGGAACTTGATGTTAGCTCTCATCTCAAAATTTTTATTTTCTATGGGTTCAATATAGTTACTTTTCTGAAGCAGATGTTAACATATACATATAGCAAGAGGATGACTGAGGTAACAAGTCTATATGGATCACTACATCACAGATAATTGTTTACCAATATTTGGGTTGTTTCATTCCTATATATAAATACATCATTCAACAATTTTTCCTGGAACTTTTGATATACCCTATATATATATATATATATATATATATATATATATATATATATATATATATATATATATATATATATATATATATATATATATATATATATATATATATATATATATATATATATATATATATATAATGTACTAAACTGCCTGTTGTACTGCGTACTTTTACTTCCGTATGGACAAGTTGCTCGATATTTAACTATCATGGAGCTCAATTATCGTGCTCAGATGTAGGTATTCAGAAATTTTATATAAGTTCTCAAGACACTTAAAGCTTTCACTGTCACTTCTCCACACATCTCACATACTTCCTGCCCAGATGCATTTTTCTAACTGGCTGTGCTTTCAGAGTCTACGTATATATGGGTGTTCATTTGATGCCAAAATCTGGTATAATTTTCCCAATTTTCGTCCACATGGGCTTCTCTTTTCCATTAATGTTTTTTATTTACTTATCTATACATTTCGTTCAACGGTTGTTATTGAGTTAATATTATGGTGCTTAAGAGGTCACTGGGTGAGGTCAAGATCTCAGTTAGTTCTTTTGCCCAGTGCTGTATGATATAATCACTTTAATTTGTATGGGCTACGATCGTTATAACTCAGCATCTGGGATCATTTAGTTTCGCTATCGCCCCTCTTCTGTTTTGCTCTCTGTCTTTATCCGTGATTTTCTGTTTGCCCTCTTGTGTATATTAAGATATTTAGTTTATTCAATTATAGACTTGCTTCCATTATAATCTCAGCCAACTACATGGCCAGTCAAAAATTAATATATCTACGAGGGCTCCTAACACATGCTTCTTAGGAAATCACATAATTTATAAGATAACTTTAAAGCATTAAATTGAATATAAAAATCATAATTTCTTCAATCAAATTAAAATAGATAATCAGATGTACTGAAAACAGAATAGAATTTGCTATCCAAGTTACATAGGCTTTACTCAGTCCTCAGTCCTATTTTACTCAGGTGGATATCACCCTACTGTCAATGGGACTCGATAAATAAATTTTTTTTCCCTTTATTCTGATGATGACAAAAGTCATAGTATTTCTTGGTTAACTGTGCTAAGGGGAATGTATACTTGACAGTTACTTTCTAGATATTGTACTTCTTGAAATTCCTAGAGAAATACCCTTGTGTAACTGTATGTGTCAACAAGTGTATTATGTGTTTATATCAATTTCTTTTGACTTCTTTCATGTGACTAGAAGCATTTTTCTTTTATAATAAGTTTAGTATGTTCATTGTTCAACACTAAAGGTATGATTGGCATCTTAGTTAAAGAAAGTGGTAAGAGCTAAGTACTTGTAAATTTTTCTGTATTTACTGTAACAATAATTAGTAACTTTTCATTAATTAATATCTTCTAAACAAGTGAATAAGTTAAGTTAGTTATTGTAATAAAATGTGAATTAATGGTGAAAAGAATTTTCTTTTCTTAAAATTATTTAATGTCTATCTTAACCCTTCTTCTTTATTCTTCTATCTCAGAAATTCCTTCTTAAAGGGTATTAGTCATGCGTGGTTAGGAAACTAAAATATAACTGACAAACTTCCCTCAATTCCTAAATATTTCCCTTATAGTCAAAGAAAAAGTAAATTCGAACTTAGAGCTCTTAACCCAAAATTTTTTGCTACAGGCCCAACTAATCAAAGTCAGAATTGTAACAATAAAAAAAAAAAAGTTTTATTCCTAAATCAACCAATAAAGGTAAACTTAGCAATAAAGAAATCAAATATGTGCAGGGAATACTAGGATGATTGATGGCTTTGTTCTTATTATAATTATTGAAATGTCTCTCTTCTGTTTCTTAGGTTATACCTAGTTTTTCCTTCTGAAATTTCTTCTTCGAATTCTTCAGTCAATTCTGGTTCCTTGAATTCTTTAGTTCTCTTGACTTTTGTCTTTATTTACCCAAAATCCCTCTTCTTCTAATAATTCAGTATATGTGGAAGGTATTTGGTTGTTTCTTTTCGTCACCTTCACTTTTTTGTCTCTTGTATATCTGTGACTTTGTATGGACCTGTGAATTTAGTGGCTAACTAATAATTAATTCTGCTTCTTATTCCTTCTTGATGTAGACTTCATCCCCTATCTTGTAATCTGCTGGTTTTAATCCTTCTTGATGCTTGTCTATCATGGTCTTCTGGGCTGCTTCTAGATTCTTGTGTACCTCTTGATGAATTACCATGAAATTACTAATTCGTATCTTCATGATGTCTTCAGAATAATTTGGCTGTATTGGCTGATTCAGCCATGCATATGGTAATCTTGGTTCATATCCCATCAAAGCTTTTATGGGCGTTGCTTGAGTACTGGAATGATTTCTAGCATTTAATGACAATTGGACTAAAGGTAAATTGATATCCCATTCAGGATCCTGTCCTACTGTATGCCTTAATACACCTAGAACCTTTCTGTTATTTCTTTCTACTAAACTGGATGATATGATTGTATTGTTACTTTCTCCACTTTGAATGCATCACAAATTTCTTGTACTAGTGACTTATTGAATTCAGTACCATTGTCAGATAAAGCTGTGGAGCAGAATATCTACAAAAGATTTTGTCAAAGAGAGTGACTGCACATTCTTTAGCTCCTTTTCCTGTTATTGGTATTAGCTCTGTATATCTGGTAAGTGCATCTATACATACTAGTATATTCTTATTCACTTTACACGTGGTATGCAAGTTAGTGATGAGATCTGTTGCTACTCTTTCAAATGGAGTTTGTGGAATGGGATACTTCCTAGAGGTACTTCTTTATCTGTTCTTCCCTTGTAACTGTTACAAGTATTGCAGCTTTTGACATCCAGTAGTAGGTAACATATTTGTAAATTTCCTTCCAATGGAAAGATCCTTTAATTAATCAAACTGTCTCATCTCTTCGTGGGTGTGCTCTCATGTCATCATCATGCATTAGTTCAATAACTTTACTTTTTAGGCTCTTAGGTACTATTCTTTTTAGGCCCTTAGGTACTGTTCTTTTACGGGTTACGCCTTGTAAAGACTTAAATGGGTCATATTCTTCACACATCCAGACTAATACGTTGTCTATGATGTTCACTGCATCAATGGGACATCCAATTTTCTTACGTAATTCTATTTGCTCTTGACGATCAGATTCCTTTTTATTTCCTAAAAATCTGAAAATTTCTTTCAAATCTTCATCCTCTCTTTGTTTCCTTATAAAGTTTTGCCTGGAAAGGTCTGTGTAATGCATGGTAAATACATTGCATATGGGTTCACGTGTCTTTGTTTCTTGGCTAATCATATTTACACTTTCTTGTGGGATGTATCTTGTTTTCCCTGGCACATATTTCATTTCTGTGTCATAATCTTGGGCGGTCATAAACCATTGAACTCTACATCCAGAAAAATTTGGATTTTTGAGCATTTCTACTACAGCTGAATGATCAGTGAATACAGTTATCTAATAGCCAAATATTATATATCTGAAGTGCTTTAAAGCGTTTATTATGACTAAAGACCGTGGTCTGTTACTGAGTAATTTACTTCTGTTGGTTTTAGTTTTCTACTGTAATAAGCTATAGCATGAAATTTGTTATCATGTCTTTGCACTGAGCATGCTCCTATACCAGTACGGCTTGTGTCTGTGGCTAAGAAGAATTCTTTATTAAAATTTGGAAAACTAAGTACTGGAGGGTATGTCGGTCTTTCTTTCATTTCATCGAATGCTTTCTATTGTTTGGTTGACTACCAGGACAGTGTGTTTTCTTTTAATAATTCAGTCAGTGGCACTGCTATGGTAGCAAAATCTTTTATAAACTTTCGGTAAAATCCTGCCAAACCCAAGAATGATTTTACGTCGTTCTTACAATTAGGTGTAGGATAATCTTTGATTGACTTAATCTTTTAAGTCATTTACTTGACACTTTTTTCGCTTAAAGTGTGTCCCAAGTAGTCTATTTTCCTTCTAAGGAAATTGCACTTTTTAACTTCAGTTTTGGTTTTGCTCTCCTCAGTCTTTTTAGGACTTCTCTCACCAGCCTTATGTGTTCTTCAGTTGTATCTGTTGCTATTACCAAATCGTCTATATAGCAGTGTACATCCTTGCATAATAAATCACCTTAAATCTTATCCATTAATCTCACAAAAGTTACTGGGCTTGACTTTAGACCAAAGGGCATTCTTACCTATTGGTATCTGCCATTACTAGTGGAAAAAGCTGTCAAAGGCTTACTTTCTTCATCTAAAAGGAATTTGTAAAAATCCTTGCAACAAATCTATTGTGGTGAAGTATTCTTGGATTCAGTGGTTGTGATAAGATCTCTCTATGGATGGCATTGTATAAGGATCATTTTCAGTTATCTTATTTAACCTTCTAAAATTAACTACTACTCAATATATTTTGTCTTTGAAACTACTAAAAATGGAAAAGACCATGCAGATTTTGATGGTTCTATTATCCCTTGCTCTCTTTCAAAAATCTCCTTCTGGGAATGTGCTACTATATACGCAGGTATGTAGATTAGCTTAGTATTCTGTGGAATATGTATTCTATGGGTTATCTCTCCTGTATTGCCAAGGGTGTCTCCATCTATGGCGACTATATCACTATACTGTATTCACTTAGTAAATCAGTGAGTTTCTCTCTAGCAGGGTCATCTTTGATGTCTTTCAAGTGAGTCCATATCTTTGCTTTCCTCAATTCTGTTTCATGAGTTGAGTTTGTGTTTTGTTTATTAATTGCTGCTTGAATAGGGAAAGTATGTACTTCTGCTAAACCTGTCTCTTTACCTTGTGATAGCCTAACTTTTCCTCCTCTGTTATTTATAACTTGTAAAGCTATTTTACCTTGTCTCTAACTTCATGTAGGCTGGAGGAATAACGTATTCCGTTTACTTGTGATCCTTCTGTAAGGGTTAGAACTTCTTTTCCTTCATATAATGGATTTACTGTGCATTCTATCCAGATGCTTTCTCCCGGTTTGTCTTAATTCTGTCTAATTTCGGGTGAGTTTCCTGGTTAGAGTCTAGGTTATTACTGATTAGTTGTGCATTCATGTTACATACTTGATATCCATTTTCTGTGTTATCTTTTTTTAAGATACTTTTCGGCAAGGAGGTTTTCTGAGTTTTGTTTCTTCTTCTAATAATTTTTCATAGTGGTATTCTACAGTTCCTAAGCTTCACTATAATCACTAAAATTGTTCTATGGATGCATCAGTTGTGATTCCTTGTCTAGCCATTAGTTGGATAACCAATTAATGGGTGTGCAAATGCAAAATGGATTCCCCTTGCTACTAGAACCTTTTCCTTAAGTGGGATTCTTTCTAACTTAAAAGGTAAATCTATTTGTCTTACTAGTTCGATTTTGTTTCCTTGAACAACTGTGATTTTTTTCAGACATTATACTCTTAGGTCGTATGTAATGAACTCTTACTGTTTTTACTGGATCTATTTGGTGCCAAAGAATTTAAGTATCTAATAAATCTCAAAGCACAAGTCTTTTGTGTTTTGAAAATGTCGAGCAGAAGTATTCACATCAAGTAGCTTTAGTAAAATAAATTAAATCTTATGTGTGAGGATGTTCAAGGACTTATCTTTGCCGTCTTCGAATCTGGGCATCTTTTTGTGGTCGTACGATTTTCTTGGCTGCCTTACTGGGATGGAGACCTCAGGAAAGCATATTACTTCTTGCATGTGTGTTGCTGGGGCCTCTCTCCTTTTCTCTCTCATGCGGATTGCAAAGGAAGTGAGCTCATTTTTCTTCAAAGTCAACTGCTGTGTAAAGTTTTTCTCTTTCTCTCGCTAAGTGAAACTACGTATCTTCTTGAATTTGATCGTAAAATTCGTCTTCTGCTTCTATGTTTGATGCAATAATGTTCTTTCTTAACGAAAATCGATGATTGTGGAGTTTCTCTGCGGCTAAATTGTCTTTTAATTTTTAAACCGTCTTAATTTTCGGAGTGGAGATTTGCATGTGGGGTGACTGAACCTTTGGGGGAACACTTATAATTGGTTACACTTCGTAACTGTCTTTATAAGGAAAACAGCTTTCACTTATTTTGATATGGTTGATCTTGTCTCATTACAAACTTTGCTAGACCAGCAGAGGTTGATCTTTGCTGACAAACAGCTTGAAGTTGGTCTGCAAATTTATGGATAGCACACACTAATTACCTCTTTTTGTTGCCGGCTGTGGCGTTCAAACAATCCCACCGCTGCCAAATGAACTCCCATATATATATGAAGACTCTGGAAGCAGAGCCAATTAGAAAAAGGCATCAGGGCAGGGAGTGTGTGAGATGTGTGGAGAGGTCACAGTGAAAGGTCAAAGTGTCTTGTGAACTTATATAAAATTTCTGAATGCCCACTGACTACATAAAATTCTAGGTCTAAGAATTTTACAATGTGCCTTTTAAGATAAAGACTCGGTCACTACTACCCATTTAAAAGGTGGAAATTTTATAAATAGCTCAAAACCAAAATAAATGTATTTAAGGGGAAACATAATATATATATATATATATATATATATATATATATATATATATATATATATATATATATATATATATATATATATCTGTATATATATATATATGTGTCTATATATATATGTTTATATATATATTGTGTATATATATATATACATTTAAATATATATATTGTGAATATATGTAATATATATAAATATATATTCATATAATATATATAATATATATATATATATATATATATATATATATATATATATATATATATATATATATATATATATATATATATACATATATATATATATATATATATATATATATATATATATATATATATATATATATATATATATATATATATATATATATATATATATATATACACACACACACACACACACAGGAAAAGGATGGAAAATAGCCATCGTAGCATCATAAGTTTATTGGCCAAATTTTCGAGACTTTTAAGTCTCATCATCAGTGCTGTAAAATATAGACAATTTACAAATTAAAAATAGGCTCAGTAAAATGACAAATACAAAGTTGAAATAAAAAAAAATGCTCAAGAATCTATATTAAAAGAAGGTAAAAAAATGTTTTAAAAAATTAAATAAAAATTAAAAAGTAAAGAGAATTGTAAGATTAGTACCTATCTCTAGGAAGCTAAAAAACTGTGATATTCTCCTTCTTGGAAGGCCGGACATCAACTGGGCTATAAACAAAACGGAGGGCACAAGCTGCATAATTGTTAGAGATTCCAAAATAGAGAGAGAACAGTCACTGGGTGCTTGGGCCACGAAACGGAAGTCATCATTTGTAAATAAAGTTCTACATTTATTAGTATGTTCTTTTATACTAGAGAATTCTTTGATTTTTAAAGTACATCCCATACAGTGGCTGACTCCGAGATGAGAATCTATCCTGACTTTGAGCAATCTTTTGGTGGCTCCCACACATTTCCCAATATTACATTTTGGGCAAATAAAACAATAAACCACCAAAGACCTCATCAAAGCCGGGAGTTTATCCTTGTGGGAGAACGAGGAACCCAGGGTTTTAGGATTTTTAGATGTCAAGGATAAACTCCAGGCTTTGATGCGGTCTGTGGTGGTTTATTGTTTTACTTGCCCAAAATGTAAGATTGGGAAGTATGTGGGAGCCATCAAAAGATTGCTCAAACTCAGGATAGATTCTCATCTCGGAGTCAGCTGCCGTATGGGATTTACTTTAAAAACCAAAGAATTCTGTAGTATAAGAGAACATACTAATAAATAAATGTAGAATTTTATTTACAAATGATTTCTGTATCGTGGCCCAAGCACCCAATAATTATTCTCTCTCTGTTTTTGAATCTCTAACAATTAAGCAGCTTGTGGCCTTGTTAAATAGTCAGGCCTCCTCCACTGTTTTGTTTATAGCCTAGTTGATGTCCGGCCTTCCAAGAAGGAGAATGTCACTCCAGTTCTTTTTAGCTTCCTAGAGATAGTTACAAGTCTTAGAATTCTCTTTACTTTTTATTTTTTATTTAATTTTATGTAACTTTTTTTACTTCTTTTGATATAGATTCTTCAGCATTTTTTTTTATTTTGTAATTGTCATTTTACTTAGGCTGTTTTTAATTTGTAAATTTTGTATATTTTACAGCCCTGGTGATGAGACTTAAAGTCTCGAAAATTTGGCCAATAAACTTATGATGCTATGATGGCTATTTTCCATCCTTTTCCTCCTAAATCTCCGGCGTTCCAGATGCCCTAACTTGCCTGAGTATACATACATACATGCACACTACCGGATCCAGAAAAATTTCAGGGGGCACCAATTTTCATGTTATACATACATTATATATATATATATATATATATATATATATATATATATATATATATATATATATAAATATATATATAATATGGACACCAGTTCTGTTTTATCAGGAAATACCAAATCCATTATTCTTATTTTTATTTTTTTCTCAAAATTTTATTTCTGTAATAGGTTTATTTTTTCCCAGTTTTATGTTTCTCATTTATGTTATTATTATCTAAATCTTCAATATTATTATTTGGTAATTTTTTTTCATGGGGGGCTGCACCTGCCCAGGTGCCCCCTTGATCCTCCAGTGTACACACACACACACACACACACACACACACACACACACACACACACACACACACACACACACACACACACACACACACACACACACACACACACACACACACACACACACACACACACACACACACACACACACACACACAGGCAAAATAGATCAGAATTACTTGTGTCGAAAATCAGAACTAGCAAGTTTAGAGCTAATTTTCAACACTCAATACTGTAACCATGTAGAGTAGTTAATTTTCAATAATCTTGATTCTAGTTAAGTGAGACTTCTGGATAGCTGAACTCTATTTAAAATTCTAAAGTGGCTTTACCATACTGTACAGGGATGTCAGGTAATGACTTATGACCAGTCTGTTAATGTTTTACTTTGTTGGTTTTTTGGTTGTACATTTTGGGTAGCTTGATAAGTCATCAGAGGAAAGTTAAACAAGACAACAATCACATTTCCAATTTTCACCATGGAAGTTTGAATGATTTGCTGAAAGGGAGCCAGGTTTGATTTGAACACTTTTCATTTATCGAGATAAGGCTACATCATGTACATAAAGAGTAACACACAAAATCCATTCTCTGCCCCCTTTATGTTTTGCTCTTTTAAAAGAATAAAGAAAATCAAATGCATTCTCCTATAATAACTGCATGAATGAAGTTGATATGGCGCACTACATTAATGACTGTATGAATGAAATTGTTATGGTAGACAGCCATTGTAATAGCTTTCACATGAATATATGTTGTTGTTTTAATATTATTGAATTGTAAGAGACAGTTTTTTTTATTTTTACAGTCACTGAAAAATTTGTCAAAATTTGGCCCTCACAAATGTTAAAAAAACAAGTGCCAGGCCATCACAGTGGAAAGTCAAAATAATAGAGTGGAGCGAGTGATGTTTGTTAAAATGCACCAAAATCAGTAACAGAAAATGCAGTAAATTTTAAAAGCAATTTCTTCAGGCTTGTAGCTAATTTACAATAAAAGTCTATGGCATAAATGAGAGAGGGGTGTGTGCATGTATATGTAATCTTGATATGTGTTGGTAAACAGCAAAATCAGTTGACGTAAAACAGTGGATATTACAGACTCTTAGATGTTGGTTGTTAAAATGCATCCAAAATCAATCATGGAAGTACAATATAACACTTTTAAAAGCATTTTCTTCTCTACAGGTAGCTCACACATGTATTGCTGTTTTCAGTAGGATCCTTTTCCTTGAAGCTGCTAGAGATGAAAATAGCAGCAAATGCTGTATCTTTATGATTCGTCACTGAAACCAAGAAATTCGCAGTGTTGTTAGATATCTTAAATTTATTTATTATAACGTTTGATGTTTACATATTTTTTCCTCAATCCCTGCAGTGGGCCATATATCCCAAATTTTATATTTTCATTCATTCTTTCCTTCAGGTTATACGCCCTGTTTACCATACATACATGGAAAAGCATTTGAAGGTTGCAGCTGAACAAGCGGCACAGCAAGCAATATCCAGTACACTTGCCAATGGGAAGGTCAAGGCATCGTGATCCCTCCTTGGCGTGTTTACTGCTGTTCCAGGGAATAAAACTTGTTATTATATGTCAAAGTTTTGTTTTCCAATAAAATTTCATTTTTATATGGAAGGATGTTGAGGTTTTCAAAGTCTTGATATTGAAATATTTTGTGACAGGTAGTTGAAAAAGCCTTTTTGATATTAGAATTGTCAGCTTTTTATGTTAACCATGTGTCTGTTGGTGTTTTATTTGTTACTTTTGCAAGATTTTGTTCCCTCCTTACATTATGTAGAAGCCTCTTTCATACATTTTAGCTGTGATACATTTGCTGTATAAAGTAAACATTTTTACTCAGAAATTTTGTATCTTTCTAAAGGGAATTTGAAAATAAGTTATTTGTAATAAAGCTCGTACAAATGTATGGAAAGGTAGAGGAGATGTAAGTATTAAAATGACGAGAGGATTGAACAAAATCTTGGGTGAATGATCTGTAGGTTAGACTTCCATATTGAACTTTGTGTTATTTTATTTTGTATGCCATCCTTATATTGAATGTTTTTACTAGTTTGTATAGAAAATATTATTTGTTAGGTATCATGTATTGGACTAATATATCAGTCTTGTTTTTGAAGTGCCAAATATATTGCTTATAGTTCAAAGGTTTATTTTTGGTGGGTTGGCTGTATTTACAGTTTGGTGTAGAAATTTCTTGCCAGCTTTATTAATTTATTGGTAGCAAGTCTTTATATGATAGCTTAGCCTTCTGACAGTATACATGGAAAGAACTAACTAAAGTTTTAGCAGTGGTGTACAGGTGAATATGCCTCTGACTCGCTATGATACAACTGCTGTCAAGTTTTGGTGGATACAACAGAAGAATGTCATGTCCTTGGTGCAGAACACTTGCTTATTTTTCCAAATTTTAAGATGACACAAACAAAAATTTTTTTGACAAATTTTCTTTCTCATCTAGTGAATGAATTTTAAATGCACTTAATTTCATTTACAGTGCCTTGTCTAAAAATGTTATTTTGATTAAACTTTTGAAACATCATAGATTCACCTTTGGAAGATTAAAAGCTTTTTCTAATTTTAAGGAAGCGCAGTAAAAAATATGTAGGGAATATGCCATTGCAACATTTCTCTTTCTAAAGTTGATTGGTCATTGATATTAACACATTTATAAAATTAAAATATTCCGCACATGCAGTTTCTTACTTTGATTGCAGTGATTAGTTAGTTATAATGTAAAAAATTTTTATTTTAATGAATGAACACTTGTGTAGTGGCCCATATGTGTTCAAGATGCCAATAGGTTAAAAAATACCACATATTGTATGTAAGGCTTGTGTATCAAGTTCTTTTGTTTTGAAAATGCAAACATTTTGATGTGTGAAGCGTTAGTTTTGAAACTTGCGGCAATTGATTTAGCACAACAGCGAGAACGTGTCATGACTTGTATCTTTGAAAGTAGGAATAAATGCATAATTGATGCTGATCCAGTATGTTGGGAACAAAACAGAAAATTGTAATTTTGAAACTTACAGTTTTTTATTACCTAAGCTCCCTTTAGTTCCTGATAATTTATTGATCATAATAAATGAAAAGTGGCAATTTAGTGATATTTATCTTGAACAAAACTTCAGTTGTTTTGACAGTATCTTACAAAGCAACCAAATTGCCATTCATCGTTTTGAAGAAAACAAATGGGGCTTAGTAGCAGTTAGATTATAGAGTTAATGATAATGCTCCTATGAATCTCAGTGGTGATATTATCTTGATATAGAAGATTTCTGAAGAGATTATAAGGCATTTTATAGCTCTGAGGCAAAACTGGTCAAATCCTATTATTTTCTTTGCCGAAGTATCATACTGTACATGAGTGAGAAAGTCATCTTACTGTAATCTTTAGAGATGGTCATAACTGGGGATGATCATGATTTGCCACAGTGGTAGGTTTTGCATGAAGAAAAGACTGAAATTCATTAAATTATTAGTTTTTCAATTTAAACTGTTTTTTGTATTTGAAAGTGCAGACAAAAATTGCTTGTTTCAGTTCAAAAGAACTTTTGTGGAATATAGGAATTTTCATCTATTCTTGGAACCCTTTGTTGTTTTTCCTTTTTTTATGATTGTTACCATGAAAACAAGTTGCTCATTTCCTTGCAAGTTTTCTCGATATTTTATTTGCTTTTTTTTTTTAATACAGTGAATTATTTGGTAACATTGGAAGAACGATTTGGTTGTTTGCAATAAGGTTGTTTGAGGATAAGCTTTTGTATTTTAGTGTCTTTCAATACGGGTTTGGTGATATTGAATGATCAGAGGAAAATTACATGAGAATAAGAGTCATAGTTGGTTAAAGATAGAACTGAGGTTGTTGGAAGTATTTTCTCCATGTTGAATGAATTTGACTTATAAAAGTGAAAATTAATGATTCATTCCAGTAACCATTTAGGTATGTACAGGAAAAACCTTTGGTAGATGAAGTGTGAGTATTTACAGGAAGTTTGTGTATGAAATGGTTTAAATACAATTTGCTTGCTTTAATCTTTTTTTTAAGTCTGGATTGCTAGTTTATGGTATTATGCATAATTTTGTGTGGCATAGTCAGTATTTATTCATGTTTAACAGACTTGCATTGATTCAGTATTTATATGGGATTTTTTTATGATTTAGTTGGAATTTCATATAGTGTGTGCTGTTGTAGATATTCTAACATTGTACATAGTTGTCATTACTGAAGAAGTTCACAACTGTCACAAAAGAAACAATTCTTTACATTTACCTTTGCTAAAATAAAAGGTTATGAAGAATATTGTTTTTAACCCTAGAACACGGTCGTTGGCAATAGTGCTATTAACACGGTCATGGGGGTATATTGAACCCCATTTTGGAAAATAAAAAATAAATAGTTGTAATCAAAATTTATTAAATCTGAAAAAAGTGCAAGAATATAGAATGTTTCTACTTTCATTTCTTTGGAGATTCAAGTTAATATTGTGGCAAAGTGAATATGTAAGGGGCAACTCAAAAAAGTACTAAAAATAGCCAAGTTCACTACATTACCAAATCAAAAAATTTCTGAAAAATCTAAAACTACAGTTGAAGTCTTGAGCGATGACCCACACACACCCAGGTCGTAGGAGCCTGAGTTACGGGAATCACAGCCTCCTGGTAGCAACACACACTGCATGGGAGAGTGTAAAAAAAACGGGTATTTTTTGTAAGTGAAAAAATAATGATTTTGCAAGTAAAAATTTTATGTTTTTTGATCGCTGTATCGTTGTCTATAAACATTAAATAATTGAAAAATTACACAATTTATGTTTTGTGTACACACAGACGATGGTTTTTCAATACAGTAAAAATATTGTTTTACATTTCTTTACCACTGTAAATGAACAATAAATTTTCCTAAAAGTCAAAGCAAGACATGTATGCTCTAAATATTTGTTTTACTGTTTTCTGCCATTGTAAATGATCAGAAAATGAAAGATTTCAAAGTTTTTACCTTTGTGTACTGATTGCTGCTGACAGTCCCTGCAGAATGGGTAGATGTGGCGAAGGCACACTGGGTTCCCACAGCCGGTGCACCGGTGTCAGGTCTCCCAGTCCTCGTTCCTGGGACACAGTGAGCAGCGAATCATGGGAGCTCTGCTGTCAGTCATCACCACACGGCTTGCTGGAGCAATGCTGGCAGGTAGAGGGATGTCGCACACAGTACATATAACCTTTAGGTCAATTAGCATCTCTGGAGTGTTGATCAACCTCTTTTCTGCCCATGGTTTGATAAGGACCACTGCCAACTGCTGCATATATGTGTGTGCCTGGGCATTGTAGAACCACCTGTCCTCTGCTGGTTTTCATTGTATATTATCCACGTGTTGATAACAGCAATTTATCAACCCGTAGAAGACACACATGGGCTATCGTTTTGTCTTTCGACCAACTGCATAGAAGGAGCACATCTGGTCAAATGTATCGACCCCACCCTTGGTCTTATTATAAAAAATTATCTCAGGCTTCCCATTCGGCATGATAGATGGATGAGTGTGCATTGTCGACATAACAGACACCAATTTCTTCTTGGTTCTTGATGTGTCTTTGCATTATGAGAGCAAAGTTATATTGTTGGAGTGCAGTATAAGAAAGCACTTGAACCTGGTATTTATGTTCTCACGTTCTAAGGTATGTTCATACGGCAACACTGGTCTGGGTATACCTTACCCCAATACACTTACAGTGACACGGTTAAAGGGTACATAATACCCCATACATTTTTATACGTTAACATGGCACGGTAAAATATACCCGACACTCATTACGCAGCCCCACGAACGCACTGGCACCGAAACTCTACCTTCCACAACAGCAGCACAAAGGCAAATGAAGCTACAGGGAGACCCAAGAGGCTCACTCAAAGTACCAAGCTGTGGCAATATGAAACAAAGAAGCTTGGTATCAGATACCCCACGAACGTGTTCTAGGGTTAATATGTGCCCACAATTAGCTCTGCCTTTATGTCCATTTTTTGGTTGAATTACTCAAAATTTTATTGGAGTACCTCAAAGTAGAGTACCTTATAAGTATAGTACTCTCAAGTGCAAAAAATTAAATATTCTTTTCTAAAATTGGTCCTCCAAAGCTGGAATAAATATTGAACTCTACTGGATCCCCACTCTATGAAGTCAGTTCATCAGAGATGAAATGAGTAATCATAACTTGCCCCTAAGATCCCTGGCCCGTTACCATCATTGGGGCCTTAGGGGATGTCATCTGAAAGGCAATGCTTTAGTGCTTTGATGACATTACATAGAGTCCTAGAGGCCTTACACGTCAGCTGCAGACCTAAAAAACTAGTAGGCCTTTTCGTTCTCCTAGTAACAATTTCAGTTGTCTTTCTGTCAAAGCAGGCTTTGAAAAGAAGATTCAAAAATGGATTTTATAAAATTATGCTCTTGAAGCTTTGACGAAGGGTGGAGTTGAACAGCGTGCCTCAACTGTAAAACTGAAGTACTGTACCTGACATGGCAGAGTGAAAGGAAACTTTGTCAAACCTTGCTCTCAGTGCTGGGTCTGATCTCGAGAGACTGACAGCCCTTAACCCCATTAGTCCAGGACACATCATAGCCGTCCATAATTAGCTTAACCGTGAATCTGGATCACGATGTGACATTTAGATTTGCCTGCCAAAGACTTTGAGTGGAATTGGTGCAATTTTGATTTTGTTTGTACAACATAAACAGTGTTGCTGACAAATAGGCGATTCAATTGGCCATCAGTCATGTCAGGCAGGAGGATGTCAGTCCTCCATAGAAGTGAAGATGGAGAGTTCTGCTGCTCCCTTCTCTAATCAACAAAGCACCTCTCGGGGTGGTTGTTGGCACACGCTTGTGGGTCTCTGTTGGTGCTGGTGTGCGTAGTAAAATAACTACTGTACTAAAATGAAGTCCCTAACATCTGTAGAAATAGATGAGACTACATTTATTAGAGGAATTTGATGGCAGTGAAAGTAACTATGAAAACAACATTCTCGATGGCTCTGCCTGGTCAGGTGGTGGTGAGGATGAAGAACCAATTGAACCTGCTCACATACAAGAACATGAATCTGGTACTGACCAGCATGGAGAAATTATTGGTAAAGAATAAAGAATCCTTCAGGGTAGAGGGTCTATTTGCCATCAGCAATGGGGGAGTGTTGGGGGCTCCTTGTTAAGTGGACGCGGTGTTTGTATGCACCGTTTGAACTGATGGCCATGATTTTGTCCCAAAGAATTTGGTGTTTATGGGACCAGCAGGAGTGACACATGATTTTGAATAGAATCCAAATAGCCAAGAAATTGAATATTTTTGCTTGTTTATAGATGATGAAGTAGTGCAAGTCATGGTTGACAACCAATCAGTATCATTTATATCACACTTCTGATAGACTCCCACAGTGGGTAAAATGAAAAAATTGGTTGATGTTTGTGAGAGATGAGACAAATTTTTTTTTTCCTCACTACGGATGCCTTACGTTTCAAAACACCGTGGGAGAGATTATTGGTTAACGGATACATACACTTACCAATATTTTCTAATTTCATGCCACAGGATAGATACTTTATATATTGATTTCAGAGAGAGAGGGAATTTGATTTCTTCAATGCACATAGGAGAGCTAACATACCATTATTTATCTGTGTAATCTTTTTTTTACAATCCTTGTATGGGTAAATTTCAATTTCATAATTATATTTTTATATGTTGATTTCAGAGAGAGAGAGAATATGATTTTTTCAATATAAATGGGATAGCTTCCATAGTTTTTATTTTTTTGTGTAAACTTTGTGTTAGCATTTTTTACATTAATTAAGGGGTAAATTTCATTTTCATCATTATATTTATATTCAGTATGTTGCGTTCGTAGAAAGAGAGAGAGAGAGGATTTGATGTGTTTCAGTGTTTGTTGGATATATTTTGATACTTTTTATTTTTTGTGTAAACTTTTTTTTATTTTTGTGTATATGTATTACTTTTTGTTCCATGTGCATGTGCATGCTATTTCCATTCCATTCATACGTATATTTCTTAAATTAGTGATGGTCAATTTTAGCCCAGTACAGGTGTGTGCATTACCTTATATTATGCCAGGTTGTAAGGGTTAAGGCACTGAGGGCAAGGTATGCATTCAGATGGGTCTCCCAGAGAAGCTGCCTTTGTAAAGGCAGCAATATTGCTGCTCTCTTCGTAAGGTTCTGCTGGATGGGAGGAACCAATCCTAAATAAATTTTACTTCCTTTGTATCATGAATATTAATCCACAACTTTCAAATCTTTGGTGTGCTCTTGATTCTTCTTTTGGACTCATACAATCAAGTAATGAATATGAAATAATGTTAAAACCTTTTGAGTTAACAAAAACATGAGGAAAAACTGAGTTTCGACAGGATCCAACCTTTACCCATTTTGATTTCCTGTCTGAAAATGAGAAATTGTCAAGGTTGTTAATACTAAAAACTGAAAGCCATCGTCCCTAAGACTTGAAAATTACCTGTTGAATAGACATTCTAGGATACCAATCACAGAAGGTTGTCCGCTTTCCCTTGTATATGTCTTTTGACAAGAAGTGTAGATTCCAGACATCTTCCTCACAGTCCAGCAAGAAAAGCCTCTCATGCAGGATACACTGGATAGCCTTTATGTGTGAAGCTCAAGGTGGTACCCCTGAATATGGCTGATGGAAAATAGTGGGCCAAAGGGGAATCTCTCTTGGTACCTCAATGAAGAGTGACAGCAACTTGGGAAACCACCTGGCATGTGGCCAACAAAGAGCCACAAGGGTCATCTTGAGGCATGGGACAATAGGACACTAGATCACCTCATGAATCAGGCTGATTGGCAGAAAGGCACGAATGTCAAGCTTGTCCCAGGAATACTGGAAGGCATCTTCCACGGCTGACCTCGGATCTGGAACATGGGAGCAGGGCACCAGGAGCTTTTATAAAACACGTGTTCCTCAAATATCGAAAAGTGTCTGCTATTTGGGGCTGTAAGATCACTCCATCCCTACAACCTGACCCCAGTGGCTGAGCTGGTCCACTAGAACTTTCACTTACCTGGAATGTACTTGACTGATAGCTTGACGGCATAGTGAACCACCCACTCATGCATCTGCCTTACCAACTGATAGAGAAAGGCAGGCTGTCCTTCACTGCTTGGTAACGTATGTCCTTTTGGTGGTGGTGTCGCTCATCAACACTAGTGAGTGACCAACCAACTGTTCCTGGAATGCTTGCAAGTCTAGCAATGCTGCTTGCATTTCCAGAACATTGATGTGCAGGTGAGGTGTATTCTCTGCCTACACACCTGAGATGAATGAACCATTCCAGTGTGCACCCCAATCCTCCAGTGATGTGTCCAAGAACAGGCATATTTCCAGAAGGGGATACTTCAGAGGAGCTCCTACAAAGATTCCTATTGTCCAGCTACCTTGTGATGTCCTCTCTTATCTTTATAATCAGGGGTGCAAGCTGAGAGGGAGGATTGCTTAGGGCCAAACAGTGTTGCTTCAGTTGCCAATAAAGTGAGTGCTGGTGGAGAAGCCCAAGAGGAATGACCTCTAATTATGACAGGTAGCCAAGAACAACCTGTCAAAGCTGTGTCGGTTGTTCCCACTGGGACA
This sequence comes from Macrobrachium rosenbergii, assembly GCF_040412425.1. Classification (NCBI taxonomy): domain Eukaryota; kingdom Metazoa; phylum Arthropoda; class Malacostraca; order Decapoda; family Palaemonidae; genus Macrobrachium; species Macrobrachium rosenbergii. The sequence goes on from NC_089796.1 coordinate 48,553,509, forward strand.
GGAACTGTGCTATTGCCTCCCTATGTTAGCTTACAAAAGTTTACCAGAAAGATGCTAGCTGCTGCCATGTCTATGGGCATGTCTAGCAAAATGGGACAACTCATCACCACCATCCCATCAACACCTACTCATCGCATCGCCTCGACTAACTTACGCTAAGAATTTAAAAAAAAAATAAAAAAAAAAGAAAGAGCACAAAAAAAATAAAATTTCAGCAGAAAAAAGAAAAATTCAGTAGAAGTGAAAAGCACCTTTATCCATTACAGTACTGGCAGGAATATTAGTACTAAATATAAAATATAAATAAAATGCTTTATAGCTAAAGATAAAAAAACCACAAAGGTGAAGAAAAAATTAAGACTTATTTTACTTTATGAGAAGTACCATGTAAATATTCAATAGGAGTCCTCTGAGTAAAACTTTGGACTATTCTAAGAGTGCGCGTATCAGTATCTAAGTATTTTTTTAAATTTTGCCGGTGGTGCACTGTCAGCTATAAGTGATTCCAAATAACTCTCGACCTTTGTTAACTTTTTTTGAGTGCAATAATGAATTTCCAGATTATTGGATGTTCCACCCCTAATTTCATCTGGAGTCTTCTGTTTCCTGTATCTGTGTGGTTGTAGGTTTTATTTTCCTGATTTAAAGTACAAAATTACAAATTCCACATTTCCACTGAGAATAGTGGGGCACATCTACTATTTCCACATCTGTTTAACCGACCTATATGATTGTCTTCAAGCCAATTCAGAATTGGCATATGCTCTGTAGATAATTCGTCAGCTAAGGCATCCACATAGCAAACTATATGTTTAACAGGTGCGAATGCAAGAGCCAGTATCATCTTTACTTGTAACAATAAATTGCTGTCGTTTTTATAATGAGAACTTAGACCTGAAGCTGCATTGTGCTTTTGCATATTTTGACTAAGGTGAAAGAAGCAACAATTCTACGTTTGGAAATATTTCTTTGATTGCACTAAATGCTGTGAGTTCAAAATCAAATACAATTGATTTTGGGTGGGCTCAATTTCTTTTATTATTTCAAATAACCTTGAATATGTAATTTTCTGTCTGTTAGGTAAAAGAGCATAAAGTACTGGGAAGACACCTACTTTTTGAGCCAGTACAATATACAGCCAAGAAAATAACTGGAACTATCTTAAAGATTCCATCTACATACCAAACTTCTGATGAAACCAAATGTTCACCCAACTTCTCCTTCCAAATAGCAAGATTCTGTCTCTTCCAGTACCACTGTCTTTTAATAAAAATGACATTTTAATAATACAATCAATTTTTTCAAGTAAATTGTATTTTTCCTAACTATACAGACCTGAGGTCCGTTACATTAGGAATTACTTACAGCAAAGCTGGAAACGGCTGTTAAAACTCTTGAGCAAGGTGGTACGGCAGTAACTACTGTCCGGTAGGCATGAGTCCCACCTGCCCGGATATAAATATTCCAATTTGCCTTTCAGCCCAGGTTTCAGATTGAGGGGTGGCATGAGGCGGGCATAAATGTAATGTAAAGGACCTCAGGTTTGTATAGTTAGGAAAAATACAATTTACTTTTAAAAATTGTGATTTGTTCGTACACGATATACAAACCATCAATCCTTTACATTAGGAAGACTCACTTGTTGGAGGGAGGAATCTGAGTGAGTCTCTGAACTGACTGGAGTTCGCCATACCTGGGCTACTTCTCCTCGTTGAAAGAGCGAGGAGTACTGTGCCTCTGACATATTGATTGGTGTATAGGAAGAATCTAAGGAGTCGGTGGCAATAAGGCAAAAACCAGAAAAGGGTTTGTCTTATTGCCAGGGTCTCCTTCCTCCCCTTGCTACAGGAGGGAGCAGGATTGCTTCTATGGTTGTAGGAAAGAAAAATAGAATGGGTGCTTGATGTGTAAGCTTACCGCATCAGACACCATTTCCAACAAGTGTCGGTTTGAGTCCCATTCTTTGCCCAAAGGAAGAGAAGCAGAGGGTCGAGGAAGGAGGAGAAGGAGGAGAGGTCAGTCACTCTCGTAATCCCTCTCACTTCCAGAACCGTACACCTTAGGCGAGATGCTACCTGTCTTCTTATAGGAGCCAGGTAAAAAAACAACTTGTTGAGCAGCCACCATAGGTCCAAGGAAAGGGGGTTCCAGGGACTCGTGGGCAAAAACCCGAAGGTAGAAAGACATATGGTCTGATGAGACCACATCCCTGTTTTCAGACTGACAGAAACTTCCAGAATGCAAGAGATGGACCAAGCCATTGACTTCGTGAGCTCTCTGGTGGAGTGTACAGGTGTTGTCAACGTCAGCTACAGGGTACTCCCTTCCGATTGTTTCACGAGGCCAGAAAGAAAGATGTGTCCTTGGACACTTCTTCCTTGGGAGAGTTAGTACTAGCGCAAAGTTGTAAACAACAATTAGAGATGTTGAGACTTCTTCAGGAAGTACTGCAGCACCTAACAGGACAAAGCAATAAGTGGTCTGGACCATCGACTACAAAGTCCAAGGGGGAGGGGATCATGAAGAACTCAAACCTAGTGAAGGGGCAGGGATTGTACTGCCTGAGGAACCGCTTCATGTATCGCTGACACAGAAGTTTGGGTCAGGGAGGAACTCTTCTTGGTGCCTCAGAAGCAGAGCCAGCAGGTTGGGCAAAAGGTGGAGTCTTCCAGCATTCATCTGAATTCAGGGTGAACAACACTTTGCTGAACACCTTGCGAATTAGACAAATACGAAGGGAAGGTGAAGATGTCGAGGTTGTCCCACCATGTCAGCTAGCATCACCGTAGCGGTTCATGGTTCTGGTTCGATGAAGCAGAAGACCTGCAGACTTCTGTTGAGCCGGGAGGCGAACAGAAAGATGATAGGGAGCCCTCAAGTTGCGCAACCACTCTGTGAAGAATTAAGTGAAGGTAGCTCTTTGTTCTCCTCACTCAATGCCAGAGGCTGAGCTTGCCTGTCTATACATCCCATTGCCTGGAATGTATCTGGCTGACGGCTCTACTGATTGCACCACAGTTCACTCAAGCACCTGCAAAGTCAACCGAAGCAACAGGAGGGAAATGAGACCCTCTTGTTTGTTGACATATGCCACTACTGTAGTGTTGTTGCCTAACAACACCTCAGAGTATCTCAAAAAGCCAATCCTGAAACTCTTGGAGGGCCAGGAAACTGCTTTGAGTTCCAGGATGTTGATGAAAAGGTACTTATCGCCTCTGTCACACACCTCGAAGACAATAGTCTTACAGGTGTGCACCTATTCCCTGCAGTTGCGGATTTACATTGAGGCTAATGAGGCTGCAGCCTCAGGCCCCGGGTACTGAGGGGGCCCCCGATGAGGTGATGATTAGAAAATATATCAATAAAATTGGCAATAGTGCATTTACGAGACTTGGCAAACCTGGAGTGTATACATGTTCATGTCAGCTGGGCGAAACCTCGAGGTAGTGGTGTGGTGTATATAGTGAGAGGAGCCAACGAGTACAGTTCACGTGGCACAGAAACGTGTTGGACATGCACTGTGCTGTGAGTAGTTGAGTTTATGTGAACAGTGTGAATTGGGTCTGCACTATATTTGATTGTGCTCGAGTGATTGATAGTATTGAGGTGAATTACTGGTGCGTGTGGCATTTGGTTTGTGAAGCATTATGTTTTGTGTTATCATTTTATTTGTCACAATCAATCAATCAATCAAATAATCAATCAAATATAATATATATATATATATATATATATATATATATATATATATATATATATATATATATAATTATATATATATAATATATATATATATATATATATATATATATATATATATATATATATATATATAATATATATATATATATATATATATATATATATATATATATATATATATATATATATATATATATATATATATATATATATATATATATATATATATATATATATATATATATATATATATATATATATATATATATATATATATATATATATATATATATATATATATATATATATATATATATATATATATATATATATATATATATATATTTCTGAGTCCAGTCCCATGTCAGCGGTGAAATTCCATTACAGCACGAATTTCTAGGTATAACAATGCTAGATATACCAGAGAAAAAGAGCTTTCAGGAAAGCTGGGGTTACTACCCCCAGTCGATCGTCTTTAGGAAGACGTCGGTATAATGAAGGGTGAGTGAAATACCACTACCACGGAAATATACTCGAAAGATCTCTCCTTATCAAAACCCCCGTAAAAGAGCGGTGAGCCATTACAGCTCCCACACTCAACACCCGCCAGGACGGCGACACCAGCGCCACCTACTTCATTCCATTTTCTAGCACGTGATACGTTCGTTTCTTTTCTGTGCTCGTCCCCTTTTTGGATTGTTTTTTCATCATCTGCAATGGCATCGAGCACCTTTTCCATCTCTAAGTTAAGTACCATCTTCTTGTGGGGTTTTTGATCTGTTTTTGGCTGTTTTGGTCTCGTGTTTTCATAAATATTGAGATCTTCGTATGACGCCACGGCGTCCCCCGTCAGCCATGTCGACCGCGAGGCGACTCCTTCTGTTCTTTCGGTTGGAGTTGTCTCCTCGTCGTTATAGAAAGGTTTTAACCCCTTGAATTCCTTCCTGGTGGTTCCTTGCGGTGGCTCCCCCCCCTTTTTAATTTTTGTTTTGCATTACCGGCCTATCGGCCTTTCTTAGGGTGATGCTCCGCTCAAGTAACCCCCCCCTCCAGGTTGGGTTCATTTTCATTTTAGTCTCATAGGCTATTATTTTATACTTGAAGATGGTGCCCTTCTTTTATTTTTAGTATTTTTAATTATTTTTGTTTATTGTTTTTTGGTTGTGTGGTTTACCTCCAGTGGGCCTCACCCCCGAGGTAGGCTACGCTTCCTGTGAACTTAATTTTATTTTGATTGTTTATGTGTGATGGTATTTTGTAGTGTGAGCTCCATCCCCTTGCCCTGGGTGCAGAGATCAGGTTGAGGGAATTTTGGTTGCTGTTTCCTCCGGGGTCGTTTTACGGTGGTTAGAGTGAGCCCCTTAGTTCTCTTCCTCCATTTGGGGGAATCGAGTTCTTTGGATGTGTTTCCTCTAGGCTAGGCGCCTACTTACCCCCCCCTTCTCGGTCCCGGTTGGCTCTCGGCACAAAATTTCTCTCCCTGCTGGTTCCTCCTCTCCTTTTACACCCCTTACTCCTTCCTAACCTGTACTAGGTTAGGCTTATATTAGGCTTCGCCTAGCAGGAGTTGGGCTTCAGGTTGTGTAGCTCCTGGGTAGTAGGCTACCCTTCCAAGTTCATTTGGAGGGAAGGATGCAGTTGAGCGGGTGTCATGTTCTCCCTGTCTCCTGTCCCCTTCCGGGTAGCCTCTCCTCTCCACTACCCCCTCAGCCTTGCGACTCGTGCGGGTGGCGCTAGATGGCGTTTTCTCCGAGTTCAGGGACTCCTCCTATTGGTAGAGGGATTCGCTCCTCCCATACCGTCCCCAGCTTCGCTGTGGTGGGGTGGGTGGTTCGTTTGCTCGGCGTGTTCGAATCACTTTCTCATACCTCTCATCTCCCCATCGACTCTGAAGTTAGGGTGAAATGTGGGCCCCGCCGTATGTTATGAACATAGAACACTTTACCGTTTTGTTTCTCCGGCGGGGAGGAGAGGTGAGAGGTTTCTATATCACGTAAGTAAAGCGGACCCCTCCGGTCTCCGGAGTATTACCATCACTTGTTATTTTTATTATTGTTATTATTATTATTTTGTTATAAATCTGTTTACCATATATACGTGAATCCGGTCCTACACCCGGGGGCTCCGCCGTTATTTTTCTGGCAGCCCTTATGGTTAGTTCCTGGTTTCGTTCCTTCATTCCCGGAGTCCTCGGGGTCTGAATTCTTACCTTCCACTCTGTGCATTTGAAGCTTATTGGCCCAGTTTATAATAGGGAGTTCTTCTTCGCCGGAGTATTCCGGTTGTAGTTGAGTTTCCCGGCCTTGCCGGCTTTAGATTGCTTAGGGTGTGAGGTTCATGTACTTTTACTGTTACAGACTGTTCGCTGTGAGGAGCCGGGGTGTACCGCCTCCCTTCAACAACCCTACGGACACGTAGTATGCCGGACCCACGCTGGTTGTGCGGTCCGGCTTGACGACCTGGTTGTTTGGCACCCCGATGGTTGTGAGGTTTGCTTTGCTCTCGTTTCAACCATCCAGGATGAGTCGGTAAGTGACAGTCTTCTTTCCTCCGGTTCATGCTCCTCATGTTGTGTATTGTTTATATTCTCGGTCTGACTTTTCGTTCCTGACTAACTGCAGGTTTCCTTGCAGGCGGACGAAGCTTCCAAGAAGTCTGCCTTGGAATCCCTCCGGGCCTGGGTGGCTGGGTTCGGCAGGAATGTTCCGTCCAGGAAGCCCTACATCCTCGACGCCAGGTTGAGGGACTTGCTTTACCCCGGCGCACGGGTGGCGGCTGTGTAAAGTCACCACATCGGCGCCAGGATAGTGTTTCGGCGGCGCCATTAATTAAGTCTCCGCTGAGCTTGTTTTCTTTGGTGACTTCCCATTTTCTTCAAGCTCAATTAGTCACGCCTAAAACGTGCCAGGTCACGCATTTTAATCATTTTTACTTTATGGTATTTATACGAATGTCACACATTGTGTATCACATGTTTCTTCATTCACAGGCATCAAGACTGTATCCATATTGTAGCTCTGTATGTTTTGTATTGTAATTTGTACTCGTTCACTGCATATTATTGTTTATTGTTTCGACCTCAGGTCACAGTCAATTCCATTGTCTCTCGCGGCCCGGCGTCAGTCGGCCGCAATATAAGCTGCCTGGATCTGTAATAAAGTAGCAGTAACTTTTACCTGCTCGTTTCTTTGACACCTTACAGTGGTGACCCCCGGAGTATCCCGGAGCCATTAGCGGACTCACACGGCGACTCAGTCTTGGCTCCAGGATTTCTCCAAAACGCTCTTAGCGGCCTAAACACGGCGCTGTAACCAGCGTTTGAGCGTGCTGACTCTCGTCGGCGTACCCCACCAGCGTCACTAGCGGAACCACACGGCGCATGAAAGTGCGTACTGACGCGAGTACCCCACTCCAGTAAGGGGTCAAAGGAGCGAGCATGGGCGGGATATCCCCTCCTTCATGCAGTTAAACGCGGACCCAGCGGACTCGGAGGTTTACCTACCTCCCATCACAGCCGCGCCGCCCCGCGCCGAGGCCCTCCCGCAACTCCACACCAGCACCCGAACACACGACGGCGGGCAACACAATCGCGGGCCGCCCTCACCGTAAAGCTGCCGCCATTTACGCAGGGGAACCCATCGATGTGGCTGCGCAGGGTGGAGAGCCACTTCAGAATCGCGGACCTCACGGGACGAAATCCTACAGGCCGACACAGTGCTCAACGCCCTTCCGGAGGACGTGTACAGAAAACTCATCTCGCGAGTACCAAACACACACCCTCACATACAGCACCACAAAAAGTTCCTCCTCAAAGCTTGCTCCTGCCCATCGCCGAGCCGGGCGCCCGTGCTATCGACCTTGCCATAAATCCACGCCACAACCTCAATTCAAGAGACGCTTGGGGCATGGTCGTAGATCTCCTGTCACTACCAGACTTGGGTGGCACAAAGAAGCGGCAGGAGATAAGCTTCACACGGGAAATCTACATTCGCCAACTCCTCCCGGAGGTACGCAACCAGATCGCTCACCCCTACACCATGCCTGTCGAGGACCTCATAGAGACGGCGCAACACCTCACAGACTCCGTCAAGGCTTCACAGCGGCTAAAACCGGCCACACAGCCGGTCAGCTCCGTCCAGCCTGAAGAGGACGTAGCAGCCCGTCAACGCCATCGCCAACAGACGTCCACCGAACCACAGCAGATGGAGGTCCCGGGCTTCTGTCGCTACCACAAGTGGTTTGGAAAGGACGCCCGAAACTGCCTACCGCCCTGCTCGTTCACCCGTTCAAAAAACGGGGGTGGCGGCGGCCAGCAGGACAGGCCGCCATGGCAGCCGAAGAACCCAGGGCCTCAAAAACAGTAGGTTTTTACGTCCGCGACACCGTCTCCGGCAGGATGATGCTGGTCGACACAGGAGCCTTTAAATCGGTCTTCCCAGCATCCAGAGGGACCGCAACCAGACACCAGACCTGGCCGCTTTCTGACGGCCGCCAACGGAACCCCATCCTCTCCTACGGCACCAGGCTCCTGTCGATCTCCATCCTTGGCCAGAGTTACTCCTGGGACTTCATCGTCGCGGACGTAGGAACCCCACTCCTGGGGGGCCGATTTTCTGGCGCACTTCAGCCTGCTAGTCGACGTGGGGCGCAAGCGCCTCCTCGATACCGACTCCTGCCGGTCTCTCCCGTTAACGGCGGGACCCAGACCCACCATCAGCGCCGTCGCCCCCCACCAGTATGCACACCTACTGTCGGAGTTCCCTGAGGTATTTAAGCCCGAGCCATCGCCAAGTCCCCGGGGCCCCAGCCAAGCACGGCATATACCACCACATAGTGACTAAAGGGCCCCGACACATGCGGGTTCATGGCTTCCCCTCAGCGCCTTCAGGAGGCGAAAAAAGCATTCGCGGGAGATGGAACAGATGGGCATCTGCAGGAAAGCCTCCAGTCCATGGGCCTCCCCCTCCACATGGTGCAGAAACCGGACGGCTCCTGGAGACCCTGCGGCGACTACAGGAGGCTCAACATTGCAACAGAGCCCGACCACTACCCTCTACCCAACATGCAAGACCTCACGGCCTCCTTTCACGGGGGCCAAAATATTCACTAAATTGGACCTTCTTAAATCTTATTTCCAGGTACCTGTTGCGCCAGAGGACATACCAAAGACAGCCATCATCACGCCCTTCGGGTCCTATGTGTTCACCTTCTCCACCTTCGGGCTGAGGAACGCCGGGGCCACCTTCCAGCGGCTCATGGACAGCATCCTGGGGACCTAAAATTCTGCGTCTGCTCGTCGACGACATTCTCATATTTTCCAGGTCTCACAGCGAACACCAGAGACACATCAAAGCAGTCCTCCAGCGCCTCCAAGAGAACGGCCTCGTCGTCCGTTTCGACAAGTGTACCTTCGGCGTCCAGAAAGCAGAATTCCTGGGTCACGAGGTGTCTCCGACAGGCGTCCGCCCTCTTACATCGAAAGTGGCAGCCGTGAGCCAAGTTCCCGACACCCACCTCCATCAAGGCCATCCAGGAGTTCCTTGGGATGGTAAACTTCTACAGGCGGTTCATCCCGGGATCGCGCACACCACGGCCCCTGACGGAAGTCCTAAAGGTCAACCGAAGTCCCTGTCTTGGGGACCCAGCCAGCAGCAGGCCTTTTCCTGACGAAGGCCGCCCTCACCAAGGCAACCGCCTTGGCACACCAGGATCCCAAGGCTCCCCTCCAGCTGACGACAGACGCCAGTAACGTCGCCTGCGGTGCTGTTCTGGAGCAAATCATCAACGGCGCCCCCCAGCCCATCGCCTTCTTCAGCAAGAAGTTCAGTCCCGCAGAGACCCGCTACAGCACCTTCGACAGGGAACTCTGCGCGATGTACCGCGATGTACCGCGCAGTTCGGCACTTCAAGTTCCTCCTGGAGGACACCCTTCACAATCTTCACAGACCACCAGCCACTGGTTCACGCCTTCACGAAGCAGGGGACGCATGGTCTTCAGACAGCAGCGCCACCTCTCAGCCATAGCCGAATTTACCTGTTCCGTCAGGTACCTCCCAGGCAAGAAAAATCCGTAGCAGACGCCCTCTCCAGAGTCGAGTTGAACGCAGTGCAGCTTGGTGTAGATTACCAGGACCTTGCCAGAGAACAGGCCGCTGACCCAGAAACCCCAGCATACCGCACCGCCATCACATCCCTCAAGTGGCGGGACGTGACCCTCGCCCCCGAAGGCCCCAGCCTGCTCTGTGACATCAGCACAGGCCAGCCCCGCCCTTTGGTTCCAGCCTCACGCCGCCGCCAGGTATTCGACATAATTCACGGCCTCTCACACCCCTCCGGCAGGACCACGGCCAAACTGCTTTCAAAAAAGTTCGTCTGGCACGGGGTGCAAAAGGACGCCACGGCCTGGGCAAAACAGTGCCTGCAGTGCCAGACCAGTAAAGTGGGTCGTCACACGCAGTCGGGGGTAGGCGAGTTCCCACAGCCAGGGCGCCGCTTCGGCCACATCCACATCGACGTCGTCGGGCCCCTTCCCCCATCAGGCGGATCCAGATACCTCCTGATGGTGGTAGACCGTTCGTTCGGCGGGTGGCCCGGCCACACCCATGCAAGAAGCCACCGCCAGCGCGTGCGCTGAGGCCCTGCTCTCCAGTTGGGTTAGCCGCTTCGGCGTCCCGGACCACATCACAACCGACAGGGGCCCGCTTTCCTCTCCGAGTTGTGGTCTGCCCTGGCTCAACTGCTGGGAACCACGCACCACACCACCACAGCGTACAACCCAGCGGCCAACGGCCTGGTCGAACGGTTCCACAGGTCCCTAAAGTCATCCCTCATGGCCCGCTGCACCGCCGAGGACTGGAAACATCAGCTGCCGTGGGTCCTCCTCGGGTTGAGGACCGCCCCCAGAGCCGACGGCACCCCATCCACAGCTGAACAAACCTATGGGGAACCCCTCGTGGTGCCGGGAGAGCTCGTGACGGATGAACGCCACTCCCCATCACTGCAGAGGCTCCGCGACGTGGCGGCAAGTTAAGCCTTGCAGGCGCTCATACATCGACAAAGCAACCACCTTCATGCCGCCACAGCTGTCATCCGCCACCCACGTCTTCGTCAGAGTCGACGCCGTCCGTCCACCACTAACTAAGCCCTACAGGGGACCCTTCCGCGTGCTGGAACGGAACAGCAAGGCGTTCCAGCTGGCACTCCCAGGCAAGGACGACTGGGTTTCCATAGACCGGCTAAAGCCCGCCTTTCCTGTCGGAGAGTCCCGGCAGCGACGCAGCACCCCTTCCGCCCAACCGCACTCCAGCACGCCCTCACCCCGCGGGCGCCGCCGCCCCAGGAAGGACCGCCCAACCAGCAGCCTCACAGGCGGGAGGCCCCTCCGTTATCTTCAAGGAGCCGCGGCACCCTTCAGCGTCCCAGCAGATACAGGGATTAGTCAGACGCGTCCCTCGTCTTGGGGGAGTATTTGTAAAGTCACCACATCGGGCGCCAGGATAGTGTTTGTGGCGCCATTAATTAAGTCTCCGCTGAGCTTGTTTTCTTTGGTGACTTCCCATTTTCTTCAAGCTCAATTAGTCACGCCTAAAACGTGCCAGGTCACGCATTTTAATCATTTTTACTTTATGGTATTTATACGAATGTCACACATTGTGTATCACATGTTTCTTCATTCACAGGCATCAAGACTGTATCCATATTGTAGCTCTGTATGTTTTGTATTGTAATTTGTACTCGTTCACTGCATATTATTGTTTATTGTTTCGACCTCAGGTCACAGTCAATTCCATTGTCTCTCGCGGCCCGGCGTCAGTCGGCCGCAATGTAAGCTGCCTGGATCTGTAATAAAGTAGCAGTAACTTTTACCTGCTCGTTTCTTTGACACCTTACAGCTGCAGTGCCTGAAGAACTTGCCACCCCAATCATCCAACAAATCCGGGATGCGACCCAGCCACCTCAAGTGGATATCATGTACGCCGAGGTCTCGGAGGATGTTGCCGCCCTAAATCTCGACCTGGAACCGATGAATACGGAGCAGGACCAGGTGGTAAGTGGTGAGGTAAGTGAGGATGTTGGGGCGGGCCCCCCTTTGTTTGACTCCCCTGCTTCATCAGTTTCTTCGTTTGCAGGTTTTGTGAAGTCTTCCTCCTTGGGTGATAGAGCTCCGTCTGCTATCCCCAAGTTGAAGACTTCATGGAAGGCGAAGGGCTACAAGTCCTCGACTTCCAAGAAGGCATCGCCCTTCCCCCCGTCGAAGGCTAAGGTCTCAGGACCGGTAGCCTCCGGGAGTAAATCTAGTTCCTCCGGCAAAGGCGCGAGTAAGAGGGCTGCAAAACCAAGCCCTCCTCGCCAACCTTCTTTTGATGCACAAGCCCTTGCCACTGAACTTTACAAAAAGTTCACGGAGGACCTAGATTCTAGGTTTGAAAAAATCTCGGATAAGTTTGCCAATTATGACAACATACTGGCAGGTTTGGCTCGCCAACCTCCGCAGAACCACAGTATTCTATCCCCGACACTGCGGACCTCCCGCCGTTTGATCTCGGTAACCCTTGGCGGTTCGCACTCCGGGCCATCCAACATGATGGCAAACTTACCATAGAAGGTCTGGGCACGAGACGGTTGGAGGAATTGGAGTTCTTCCCCCCCGATCTCTTGCCCCCTTATCCAGGCTTCGTAAGGCTCACTGAAGAAGCCTGGATTCGGTCAGACAAGGTACCTAGGGAGACTGTCATCATCCCTAGGGACCAGGCTCAGTCGGCTCTCCTGCGCACTCTGACGGAGTGGCAGGCAGTAAACACGAAATTGACCCCTTTCAAGGGCAATTTTACGATGTTCACCCTGGGAGAAGACCTTCCCACTCCTTGCATGGACAAAGTTGCTCTGGCTACGGCCCGAGCATGCTTTGAAGGTAATCCCTTACCTCAATTAAGGGAAACGGATCCTACTTCCCTGGTATTCCCAGGAAGTAATGAGTTCTGGGTGGGCGCCCGTCCACTTTCACCGTAGGGAAGCTAGACCCCTCTGCGCTTCCACGCAGTTTAGTGAACAGCTCCCTAAGCTGCCGGAATCTTTGTTGAAGGCGGAGTTTGAGGCCCGGACTAAATTAGCCCGGTCCTTGAGCTCCGGCTGTCTTACAGAGGCTACTGCCGTCTCCGGATCAGACGAACCCTTCTTCCAGGTCCTAGCTAAGTCCGGAGTCGGACTTGCATGAGTTTATCATGGCCAGACTGGAGTGCAGAAAATTCATTTTTGCTGACGCTACTATCCGCCACGAGCCTAATAAGCTCGTTAAAAGCTCGATCTGGGGACCTAACCTCTTCCCTGAAGAAGAGGTTACATCCGTCATGTCTGAGGCTACACGGGCCAATCAGAGTCTGCGCTCTCGGTGGGGAATTCCCACTTATAAGCGCAAGACTCCAGAATCGACCGGCCTCCAGACGAGAGGAGGGAAACGCTTCAGGAGGCATAAGAGGCCCCATCAGGGGGTAGTTCAAGCCGTCCCGGTCTCGGCAGTGGCCCAACCATCTACCTCCAAGGCCCACCCCCAACAGTACGTGTTGGTCCAACCAGCGGCGCCCTCCTATGTGTCCTCACCAGCATACAACCCTACATATGAGGGCCGCGGATTTTTTCACGGCCTCAATAGGGTTGCAAGGGGAGGAAGGGCAAGGCCCCCACAGAGGAAGGTCTAGCACCACCCCAAGAGGAAGACCTGGACGTGGTAGAGGGAATAAACCCGCTCCCCCACTGAGAGAACACAGGTAGGCGGTCGCCTGTATTGGTTCAGGGACCAATGGACCTTCAGCCCTTGGGCACACAGCATTGTGTCCAAGGGACTGGGGTGGAGCTGGATCAAGAACCCTCCCCCTCTAACCAGGTTTTACCAGCCACCCACATCAATCCTACAGGATTACGTAACAGAATTGCTCAACAAACGAGCAATAAAGAAAGCAAGGCACCTAAAGTTTCAAGGCAGGCTATTCACTGTTCCCAAAAAAGACTCCGATCAGCAAAGAGTGATCCTGGATCTGTCGCGTCTAAATCTCTACATAAAATGCGACAAGTTTCGCATGCTTACGGTAGCGCAGGTACGGACTCTACTTCCGCGTGGGGCCGTCACCACCTCTATCGATCTTTCAGACGCTTATTATCACGTCCCGATTGCGCGGAACTTCTCTCAGTTCCTCGGCTTCAGACTCGGGAATCAAGCCTACTCCTTCAGGGTCATGCCCTTCGGTCTGAACATTGCACCCAGGGTATTCACCAAGCTGGCGGACACGGTAGTACAGCAGCTCTGGTCCCAGGGAATTTCCCTAGCAGCGTACCTAGACGATTGGATAATCTGGGCACCAACTATTCCGGAGTGTCAAGAAGCCACGTCCATAGTCATCAATTTCCTAGAGTCACTGGGTTTTCAGCTGAACAGAGAGAAGTCCCGCCTGACTCCGGAGTCCCGTTTTCAGTGGCTGGGTCTCCAGTGGGATCTGTCCTCCCACACGTTATCTCTCCCGCCTCCCAAGAGGAAAGAGATAGCATCTCTCACCAAGAGGTTTCTCAAAAATCCGTCGGCATCCCGTCGGTCCCAAGAAAGAGTCCTCGGGTCCCTTCAATTTGCCTCAGTGACAGACCTGCTCTTGAAAGCCAAATTAAAAGACATAAACAGAGTGTGGCGGAGTCGAGCAAATGCCAAGCTCAGGGACAAGGTCTCCTCTATCCCTCGAATCTTAAAGACAAGACTGCGGCCTTGGACCACAGTCAAGGGCCTGTCCAAAACAGTTCCGCTTCAATTTCCCCCTCCGGCACTAGTTATCCACACAGACGCTTCTCTAAGCGGCTGGGGGGGGGATATTCACCAAAACAGAAAGTACAAGGAACGTGGTCCACAATGTTTCAGCAGTTCCATATAAACACCCTAGAAGCCATGGCGGTCTTTCTAACTCTGAAGAAAATCCGCCCTCCCAACCAGATTCATATCAGGTTGGTGTTAGACAGCGCAGTGGTAGTTCATTGCATCAACAGGGGCGGCTCCAAATCAGGTCGAGTAAACCAAGTAATGGTAGCTATCTTCTCCCTGGCGAACAAGCACGGTTGGCACCTGTCAGCCACCCACCTAGCAGGAGTCCGGAACGTGGTGGCGGATTCCCTGTCCAGGACTACCCCGTTGGAGACGGAGTGGTCCCTGGATGCGGAATCTTTCAAATGGATTTGCCGCCGGGTTCCGGGCCTCCAAGTGGATCTGTTCGCGACGGAGAGCAACTTCAAGCTCCCCTGTTACGTGGCCCCCAACCTGGACCCTCAGGCGTTCGCCACAGACGCAATGACAGTAGATTGGAACAATTGGGAGAAAATTTATCTGTTCCCTCCAATAAATTTACTGCTGAAAGTATTACACAAACTCAGGACATTCAAAGGTCAACCAGCCCTAATAGCCCCCTATTGGCCGAAGAGCAATTGGTTCCCTCTCCTTCAGGAACTGGGATTACGGAGTCTTCGGATTCCCAAGCCCATTCTGACCCAGACAGTACAAACCAAGACTGTGTCAGCTTCCTCAAGGATTCAGAATGCCCTAGTTTTATGGACTTTATAAAGTTCGCAGCCCAAAAAGGAGCGAACATTGACCCTGTCAACACTCTGTTTTTAGAATCAGATAAAAGAGATTCTACTCTTAGACAGTATGACTCAGCAGTCAAAAAATTAGCCTCCTTCCTGAAAGCATCTGAAGCCAAAATTATGACGACTAATTTAGGAGTTTCCTTCTTTAGGTCACTGTTTGAGAAAGGCCTGGCTCCCGCCACTATTACCACAGTCAAGTCGGCATTGAAGAAAGTATTTCTTTACGGCTTTAAAATCGACCTTACAGATTCCTATTTTTCATCCATCCCCAGAGCATGCGCTCGTCTGAGACCAGTATCACGTCCACATTCGGTTACTTGGTTTCTCAATGACGTCCTTAAGTTAGCATCAGAGTTGGATAACTCCCATTGCTCTTATCAGGATCTGTTAAGGAAGACCTTATTTTTGATTAGCTTGGCTTCAGGTGCTAGAATCTCAGAGCTGTCGGCTCTCACTAGAGGTGATAGTTTTGTTAACTTCCTCCCATCTGGAGAAGTCCTCCTTTCCCCTGACCCTAGATTTTTAGCTAAGAACGAAGACCCACAGGACAGGTGGTCTCCTTGGAAGGTGGTGCCCCTTCCTCAAGATCAATCTTTATGTCCAGTTTATACACTTAAATCTTACCTCTTAAGAACTCCACAGAGTAAGTCGGGTCCTCTTTTTATCAGGGAGAAAGGTGGTACTCTTTCTCTGAATGCTATAAGGCAACAAATTCTGTATTTCATTAAACAAGCCAACCCAGACTCAGTTCCTAAAGTTCATGATATTCGAGCAGTGGCTACTTCTATTAATTACTTTCATAATATGGACTTTTCAGAGTTATCAAAATATACGGGTTGGAAATCACCTCTAGTGTTTAAACGCCACTATTTAAAATCGCTCGAAGCCCTGAAATATTCTACAATAGCAGTGGGAAGTGTCATCTCCCCACCTTAAATAATCATATCCTTTCCTTTTCCCCCCGCCCACCTACCTCATTTGCTTCTCTGCTTATTCTCCTGGTTGTTTATGCCTCACTGCCTAGCCCCTCATATTGATGTATCTTGTATCTACTGATGGAAAAGTGTAATCTGACTAGCCATAATTGTTTTCGCTTGCGGGGTACTGGACGGTTTTTATTTGGCTCCACGTACCCCAGATGTTTGTGTGTGTTAATTTTCATTAGTCTTGTCTCTTACGTGTTTAGCCTAAGTTTACGTGTATAGTTTTAAGGTTGTATTTACTTGTTCTGTGCACATTTCATGTTTCACTACCTTTAAGTAATTTTAAGAATTTTGAGGTTATTTCCCCATCATACCGGGGACCTCCCCTTGTTTTGTAGTGCTAAGCTTTTTTGATGTGCCTTAGATTTAAGATACCTTACTTTTAAGTATTCTTGCTTCATGAAAGAGATTGCTTGATTAAAATTATTTTCGTTACAATTTTTGCTTTTTCTTCAGATTAACCCCCTTTTTTTTCCCAGTAGTAGCAGTCTTGGCATGATTCTCTATCACTATTTCACCGGCTGACACGGGACTGGACTCAGAAAAGGGATTTTGACAGAGGAAAAATCTATTTCTGAGGAAGGTCCCGTGTCACCCAGTGACCCTCCCTAACTGACCTAGTACTCCCCCCCCCTTCTTGCACATGCCAAGTCTGGGGTTAGTGCTAGCATGGAATGAAGTAGGTGGCGCTGGTGTCGCCGTCCCTGGCGGGTGTTGAGTGTGGGAGCTGTAACGGCTCACCACTCTTTTTACGGGGTTTTGATAAGGAGAGATCTTTCGAGTATATTTCCGTGGTAGTGGTATTTCACTCACCCTTCATTATACCGACGTCTTCCTAAAGACGATCGACTGGGGTAGTAACCCCAGCTTTCTGAAAGCTCTTTTTCTCTGGTATATCTAGCATTGTTATACCTAGAAATTCGTGCTGTAATGGAATTTCACCTGGTGACACGGGACCTTCCTCAGAAATAGATTTTTCCTCTGTCAAAATCCCTATATATATATATATATATATATATATATATATATATATATATATATATATATATATATATATATATATATATATATATATATATATATATAAGTGGTTCAACTGTGAAGTTGCCTAGAATAGCTATATTGATAAAATATGTCTAATATTGAAGGTGTTATGTAATATTATGTGCATGAGGAGGAATATGGTGGACTCTGTATTGTGGTGGTAGTAATACGTTATTATATAACTTTAACCGTTGTATAATAACATATGATCACCAACACAATACACAGTCCACCAAATTCCTCCTCATGCACATAACGCTACCTTCAATGTTAGATATCTTTTATCAAAATAAATATATATATATATATATATATATATATATATATATATATATATATATATATATATATATATATATATATATATATATATATAAATATTCTTGACAATATTGCAGTGTTTCAAGGAAGGAGAGATATATTTGAAATCACCCTCCTTTCCTGGGCCCTCAACCATAGCAATATGGGATAGTTTGATTTGCCTGCATTTTTGTCATAGTTTGTGATAATTACATTTTATTGTTTGTTTGTTTCCAGAACCCAGAGATGTCTCTTAGAAAGTATGAAAGTGGGGCAATTAAGTGAAAGAAAGCAGCTGAGAGAAAACTTAAAGAGGAAACAAACAGCATGGATAGAGACATTTTTCACTCAGTCTGTATCAGAATCTGCTGCATCTTCTTCTTCAGCTGAATTAGAAAAGATATCCGTGCCAGTAGAGCATCAAGAAGCTCAGCTTCACAATCAACATGATAGTGATGACGTAAAAAATCAGTCATATGGCCATGAGGAAGCTTCACTGACTATAGATAGTAATGGAAATACATCCTCAGGTCTTTATGAGACAGATTTAGGATTATGGAAAGAGGTCTCATCAGATATGCAAGCACATTTTATTAGTGTAGGTAGTGTGGACTGTCAGCATAAAGATGATGATTTTGCCAGGTCCAAACGTTCATATGCTGATCAATTTCGTTACTGTACAGCTGCTTTATTCACTCGTATACATACTCTTACTGGTGAAAAATCAGTTCAACTTGGTTATGCTACTCTCCAACAACAGGTAAAGTGTACTGCTTTACATGTAAACTGTTATCAACTGAGGCTAGCGAATTTTCCTGTGGCTTTAATGACTGGAAGAATGTAAAGCGTGCCATTGACAATCATGGAAAGAGTCAGACACACCTGTTGGCTTGTGTGGCTTTTAAACAGCGATCAAGTCTGGTGGGTTGTGTTGATGCAATGAAAGAAAAGTTGTTGGTAAGTGAAACAAATTATTGGCTATCAGTTCTTCAACGTTCGGTAGACGTCATCAAATTTTTGGCTGAGAGAGGTTTGCCCTTTAGAGGACAAGAAGAAATGTTCGGATCACCAGCAAATGGCAATTATATGGGAATACTTGAGCTAGTAGGTAAATATGACAGTTTTCTGGCCACCCACATTGAGAAATATGGTAACCCAGGTTATGGTATGAAGTCTTATTTGTCTTCTTCAATATGTGATGAATTGATCTGTGTCATGGGCAAAAAGTACTTTCTGTAATTGTTCAGGAACTGAAAATGGTCAAGTATTACAGTATTTGCATTGACTCTACACCAGATATATCTCATGTTGATCAACTGTCAATAGTTGTTCGTTATGTAAAGGAAGATGGTCCTGTTGAAAGATTCCTTTCTTTCATCGATATTAATACACACACAGGGAAAGGACTGGCCACTGCACTTCTAGATTTCTTGAGGACCAACAACATAGACATCAGTGAGTGACTGCCGTGGTCAGTCTTACGACAACGCATCAAACATGTCTGGTGCATACAATGGCGTACAGGCTCACATTCTTTCAGTGAACCCTCTTGCTGCATACATACCCTGTTTTGCTCATTCTTTAAACTTAGTGGGAGCAAATGCTGTTGATTGCTGTCCTCTCACTGTTCAGTTTTTTGATGTAGTCCAGAGAGTGTACACGTTTTTGCTGCATCTACTCATCGCTGGAGCATACTTGTTAGTGCATTAGACAAATAGGCACCAGTGCCCAAAACTGTCAGATACGCATTGGTCATGTCATGCTGATGCAACCAGTGCTCTGCGGAAAGGGTTTAAGAGGGTTCTGTATGCTCTAGAACAGATCACAGGTGACCCAGAAGAGAAACAAATCACTAGACAAGAGGCAAAGGGATTATCAAATGAGTTTCACAAACTAGAAACTGGCATCCTCATAACACTGTGGGACACTGTTCTGCAAAGATTTAACAACACAAGCAAAGCTCTTCAGTGTGCTACACTTGACCTGAATAATGCAGTTAGTCTCCTAAATTCTCTACAGGATTTCGTTTCTTCATTATATACGCTCAGAATTTTATGATTTTGAAGAACAAAGTAAAGAGCTTAGTGAAACTAACACTTATGAGGAGGAAACCCGCAGAAAACAGAAGCGGAAGAAACAATTTGATGAGAGCTCAGGTGAAGAAACAAGAATGTCCGGAAAGGAGAAATTTCGAGTAGAGGTCTTTTTAAGAATTATTGATCACTTGAATACTGCACTAGTATATCGTGCTTCAGCTTATAAGGATATCAGCTCAAAATTTGGTTTCTTGTCTAAAGTGATGACAATGGACAGGAATTCACTTAAACATCATTGTGATTTGTTAGTTAATCATTATCCTTCTGACATTGAGACCAGCTTCAGTGATGAAATGATTCACTTTGCATCCTATGCTGCAGCAAATATCAATGATTTCCGTAACAAAAATGAAAACCAAGAATGTAGCACTGAATTGATTGTATATCGAATGCTCTTGCAACACGGGTTGAAAGAAGTCTTTCCGAATGTTGAAATAGCATATCGCCTGTATTTGTGTCTCATGGTGTCAAACTGTACTGGAGAGCGGAGCTTTTCAAAGCTTAAACTGATAAAAAATGAAACACGAGCAAAAATGAAGGAACAGCGTCTAAACATGCTGTCACTTATGTACATAGAGACCAGTATTTTGCGAAAGTTAAACTTTCAGGATGTAGTGAGAGACTTTGCAAACCAGAAAGCTAGGAAAGTGAAGTTCCCTAAGTAGGCATTAACTTACAACATGGATTTTCATGTTGACATTTGTTTGCTCGTTTTTCATGTTGACATTTATTTGACACTCATTTTTCACATTTTTTCATGTTGAATTTATGGAAATATATACAATGCATATTAGGATTTTCATGGAAACATGAGACCAGAGTTCATAAAATGTATCTAATGTGATTGATTTTCTGTAACCACTTACCTTCATCTGATTAGGTAATACTTGCCTCATATGTGAATTGTACAAATACATGAATTGTTCAGTTTAATATTTTCATTGTTTTTCTGTTGTTAGTTTGTAATGGAGTTTTCTTTTTTTATACAGTATGATACAGCATAATAGATCAATCGTTTCAATGTAACTCAAACGTAAAACTTATTGATAGTACACTAACTGATATTGTTCATATTGAAACATGTGCTAAAAAAAATATGATAAATGTGTACATGTCTGTTAAAAGGGCCCCTGATGTGAAGTAGCCTCAGGCCCCAAGTACTGTTAATCCGCCCCTAATTCCCTGGTTGGTGCGTCTGAGAACAGAAGCATGTCACGGGGAGAACATATAGACATATTCAGAGGTTCCTGTCGATCAAGCACCAGCCTAAATCCTCCCTCATCCTTTGAAAGAGGAAAGGATTAAGAACCGAAGCAAATCTCCTTCATTCTCCATGAAGAGAATCAAAGGTGAAGCTGCCGTTGAGGGGACAGCTTCTACAGCGATGACAGGACACTGAAGACAACTGGCTCTAGCCAGGCTGGCTGCTCCTGAAGTCGGGAACATGGGAGAGGAGACGGAACGGAAGTTCGATGAAAGGTGGCCGAGACCTGGCTGAAAACAGAAGATTTTGAAGGATATCCACCTCCTCTGAAGGGAACCTCCTCCTTTCCTCTCCGGGCACTTGAACCCTCGGGACTGAGAAATCAGACTGGGAACCTGACCGAGCACTGTTTCAGAACTGGTCGAGCACTCAAAACAGTACTGGCAAGAAGAACCAAGACACTTGCATATCTTGGTTCTTTCTCTCGCCCTGTGCCTGAACAGGACGATGAGAGGTCTCTCCGACACCGGTTTGGGATGCAAGAGACTCTGAAGATTCTTGAGCACTCGGTGTGACTCGACAAAGTCGAGCACCCGGCACAGCACCAGTCTAGAATGGCGACAGGAGCATGAACCAAAGTCTGCGTGCCTGCAACTCCTGAAACACAAGACCCTCGGGTAAGCGATTCTGTTCCCAAGCTTGAAGGCCGGGAAGAGCCAATGAGAGATCCCTCTACTTCCCCTGAAGGGAGGCAGCCCCTAGGCTGGACTTTTTAGGGGAGGGAGAGGCAGTCTTCCTCTTCCTCGGCTGACGAGCCTCAGAAAAAGTGGAGAAGACAGCAGAAGACAAAGTCGAAGACCAAGTTGAAGAAGATGACTAAATCTCACAGGAGTTCTTCCTCAGTCTCTTCTCCAACATCTTCTACAGGATGGTGATCAGGAAACACAGGAACCACCGGGGCAGCAAAATCAGGAAGCTCAACAGGAATGGCCCAGGCAACAGGGACACCAGGAGAAGCAACAGGCGTGACCAGGGCAGCTGAGGCAGGAGGCACGACAGAAGCTTCAGGAACGTCAGCAGCAGCGACAGGGGCAACCAGGCAGCTAGGGCAGGAGGCACAGCAGGAGCAGCCCAGTGACTGGCCACCAGGGACAGGAGCAAAAAGACAGAAGGCACAGCAGGAGCAGATGAGACCACAGGTATGACAGGAGGCAGTGGTACAGCATACAGGAGTGCCAGAAAATGAACAGAAATTGGAACTCTCTTGTCAAGGCACAGTGTTGACACCAACGTGGGGATCTTAGCCATTACCATCACCGTGGTTATTGTTGAAGTATCCACTGTATAGTATGAGGGCAGCCCTCCTGCCACAAGGAAACTTCAGCTGCACCTTATGATGTTCACTGTCAATCTGGAGGAAAAAGCAAAAAAGATTAGTAAAGGGAGACTCCTCTTGCTCCAAAGGAGATTGTCCTGCCAAGCAAGAGGAGGCCCCTGAGAAGAGGTCATCCTACTGCCCACCCACAATGATTGAGCGAAGAGGGCGAAGGAGAAATCTCTCTCGAGGGAAAGATAGCCAGAATGGAAGCTACGAAAAGGAATGAAGGGGCAATCGCCGTTAGAGGCAAATAACCTCCCGACGACACCTGGCAACCCCCTCCTGGCAAAGCTGCCCACGGCAAAGGCGGCAAAGAGCAACACTCTCACAAGACAGATATGTACAGTCACACTCCAGTACAAGGAGCAGAGGGCGTGAGGCCCAAATGATAGGGGAGCGAAAATTTACACCCCTGGCTGCCAACCCCATAAACACACGCTGGGGAAAAATGGCCTCACCGCAAGGTTATCAAAATCGTGGGTTTGTATATTAAAAAATATCAAACACAATATATACACAAAACAACACAAAAGATCCCACCAGGAAAGAAGAGCTTAACAACAATCAGGCAGAGAGCTCTGAAAACATGTCTGAACAGCATGACAGCTGAAAGCAAATTGGAATGTTTACATCCGGACAGGCAGGACTCCCGCCTACTGGATGGTAGTTACTGCCTAACCACCTTGTTCAAGAGTTTTAACAGGCATTTCCAGCTTTGCTGTAAATAATTCCTAATGTTAAGGACCGATGATTTGTACATCTTGTAGGAACAAATAAAGTTTTATATATACTTACCAAGTAATTACATAGCTATAGTTTCTAACTATTACAACAGGTTAAATCTTGAAATTCGTGGTAGTTCTTCTATTGTTTTAGTGTGGGTGACTAGCCCAGCCCACTGTCAGGGAAGAATAGGTACAACACAGCTAAAGAGCTCAATTCGTTTGTGCCCTATGTCCATGAGAGGGGAGGAGGGAGGGCTCCGATTCTGTAATCACTTGGTAAGTATATGTAAAACTTTATTTTATTATAAAAATGTCATTTTTATATAAGTAACTTACCATATTGACCGGAGGTGGGATGCATGGACATATTCTATTCCCAAAACTTTTGAAATTTTGAAAAGAAATAAGATAGCTAGCATTGGTTAAAATGCTTATTGTAACCTTACGTGGTAAGAGAGCTACAGCAGGTAGATACTGCTTCTGGTTGGTGCTCATCTTACACCATAGTGACACAGCAGTATAGCCGTGGAGCACCCCTACTTCAGTGGGAGCTTTGTAGCTAAGGAGTATTCCAATAGCTACAAAGCATCAGTGAAAATAATGCAGCTCAAGGAGTTATCCAATGGCTAGCAAAACTTTTAAAAGATGTCCTTGCCCTGGGTACAGTACCATAATGAAATACAACCAGACAACGCTGTCACCTACACAAAATTGAAAACCACTACCCATCCATTAAAAGACTGGTGAGTACTCCAGGTAGGCAGTCCCCGGTTATCAGCGATCCGGTTTTACAACGCTTGTCTAGTGACGACAATAACTGGATTTTTGGGACCGATATGCGCCAATCCCCGGTTATCGACGCTGATCCCCACTTATAGGCGCCGATCACCGGATATCGGCGCCATTGTCGCCGATTTTCGGTTATCTGCGATTTTCGGTTATCGTCACACTGTCGGGAACAGAACCCCCGCCAATAACTGGGGACTGCCTTATACATAGTATCCCCAGGCTCCCCAAGACTTGACAGCCTATATCAAGGTGAAAAAAGTTAGGATAGGAGCATAACTCCTGTGCTTCGTCCTCTAACACCATGCCAGCTACAGATAATGGACCCATGGTACTGCAGTTCTCAAATATTGTCTCTACTTCTCATAAATAATGAGTTGCAAACACTGATTTACACTTTCAAAAAGTTGATTTAAGAATTATAGATATGGACGTTATGTTAAGTCAACAAGGTGGTGACTGCTCTAATTTCGTGGGGTTTAACTTTAAAAACAGGTAACACATCCCTCAGAATTGTGGAGTGTGACTCCGAGATAACTTCTCTTAAAAAGAATGATATTGCAGTCTTGGAAAGTGGTCTGAAAGGATTCTTTACAGAACACCAGAGGCTACTAAAGGGATCTCTGATCTCCTCGGTCCTATTTAGGTAGTACCTCAATGCCCTTACAGGGCAAAGAATTCTCTCTTCTTCTGGTCAAAGAATTTCCATCAAAATCTTGATGAAAGAATGGGGCCAGGGCTTAGAAGGAGTCTCGTTCTTGGCCAGAAACCCCAACGTAAAAGAGCAGACCGCATCTCCCCGGGAGAATCCAACTCTCTTATCAATGGCCTGCAGCTTGCTGACTTTTGGCTGTAGCCAAAGCAACAAGAAAGAGTTTTCATTGTTAAATCTTGTAAAGAAATAGTGCAAAGGGGCTCAAATGGAGGGCAAGAAAGCTTCATGCTTTCTTTAGTAGTGTCGAAGGACTTAACAAAATCACTGATTAGATCCCAGATCTAGGCCTCTGTGTCGAAAAACAGACCCCAACATGGCTCTGTATCCCTTGATGGTTGACGAAGACAAATCTCTGGAAGTCCTTAAAAATAGCAGAAAAAACACAATCTGTGTCGCAGAGGTGTGAATAGAAGAGATGTTATGTCTTCTACACCGGCTGCGGAAGACTGGCCACTTAGCTTGGTAGACTCTAGAAGAAGATTGGCGTCTACATTTTGCAACAGCCTCTGCAGCTGGTCTTGAAAACCGCTTCGCTCTGACGAGACTGATGACAGCCTGAATCCTGTCAGAGTGAGAGTGGACAGTCCTCGGTGAAATCGTTGGAAGTGCAGCTGTTTGAGAAGACTTGGTCTCTGTGGCAGGAGTCTGGGAAAGTCCACTAGAAGCCCTAGGAGGTCTGGGAACCACTCCTTTCGAGGCCAGAATGGAGCCGCTAGGGTCATTGAAGAATTGTGATGAGCTACGAACTTGTTTAAAGACTTCCCTGACCATGCTGAATGGTGGGAAGGCATAAAGGTCCATGTCTGACCACTCTTGAAGCATGGCATCCATCGCCCATGCCAGAGGGTCCAGGGCAGGAGAAAACAACGGGAGGCAATGGTTCCTTGGCGTTGCAAACAGGTCTATCGAAGGTTTTCCCCAGTTTCCACAGGTCAGTGCATACCTGTGGATCTAGAGTCCACTCCATGGGCAGGACCTGTCTGCGATGTCTTAGCTTGTCCGCAAGAACATTCAACTTGCCCCGAATGAATCTTGTCACTATCTCGGCTTGGTTCTTTGCCTAAATGAGGAGGTTCTCCGTCACTTTGCAGAGGGAGAATGAGTGAGTGCCCCCCTGACTCTTTGTGATGTTGTCTGAATGGACTGCTACTGTCTTGTTGAACGTTTCTTTTACCAAAGATTGAAGACCTAGATGTACCACCTTCAATTCCCTCACATTGATGTGAAGATTCTTCTCTTCTAGAGACCAAATCCCAGAAACTTCCATGCCTTATAGAAGCGGCTCCCAACCCAGATCCGATATGTCTGAGTACAATGCTAGGCTGGGGATCAGAGGGAGGAGAGACTTCCCTTCTAGAAGCCTTATTTCTGAAAGCCACCACTGCAAGTCCTCCTTGATTTCTGAAGTTATAGGGATGATGAATGAGTCCAGATGTGTCTTCCTGTTCCAACTGGCCTTCAAGAAGAATTGCAATACCATCACGCGTAGTCTTCCCAGACAGACAAACCTCTCAGTGGATGCGAGGGTTCCCAAGAGACTCATCCAACTTTTGGCTGAGCAGGAAGGGAGAGCAAGGAAACAGTGGACTGTCTGAAAGCATGATTGTACTCTTGGGGGATGGAAAAGCCCAAAAACTTAGAGTCGATCATCACCCCCAAATAGAGAATCACTTGAGATGGAAACAGCTGAGACGTCTTGACGCTGATGAGTAAAACCAGCTCCCGGACAAGGAGGAGGGTCTTCCATAGGTCCTCTGTGCACTTTACCTTCGATGGAGAACAAAGAAGCCAAGGAAGTATGCGTCCTGCATATCGATGGTCACCATCCAGTTGCTCTGGTGAATGGAAGACAGGCCTGACTGGCTCGTTTCCATCTTGAATTTCGATTTCGGAATGAAGAAATTCAGGGCGCTGACGTCGAAGACAGGTCTCCAACCCCTGGATGACTTGGGAACCACAAACAAACAGTAACCTTTTGTGCTGACATCCTTGACCACCTCTATAGCGCTTTTCTTGAGAAGAGATGATACCTCTTCCACGAGGGCCAAAAACCTCTCTGGAGCCCACTGAGTAGGCTGTCAATGCAATGGGTGTTGACACTAAGGGAGGTTTCTCCCTGAATGGATTAGCGAAACCCACTGCTCTACAACCCCTGGCTTCCCATTTCTCCCAAAAATGGAGAAGCCTGGCTCCCACTGATACACTGAGGACAGGATCTTCACTTAAGAGAGGAAGGTTTTGAGGGGGGGCCCCTTTTTGACTTGTCGGGCCAGGTGCACATTAGAGCGAGGTCTGGGCTGGTATCTTGCCCCACTGCCCCGAAAGGGCTGCTGCTGGAGAGGAGAGACCATCTTAGTACTAAAAGAGGGTGGCTCCTTGGGGCGTTTGGCTGACTGTCCCAGCAGATCAAGACTATCTCCTGGACCATGGCTTGAGGAAACAGATGATGATGATCAAGTGGTGAAAAAGAAGCGCAGATTTCTGGGAAGTGGTCACACCTTTGGTGGTGAAAGAACACCAAAGTTCCTCTTCTTTAATACCCTGGTAGAAAACAAGGAAGCCAATTCCAGGGAGCCATCCTTAATGGCTCTATCTGAGCAAGAGAGGACCCCCAGCCAGTCTGCAGGCAAGTCCTCTGCAAGATTGCCACAATCTTCTATTTTCTTTGCAAGTGCACCAATGGTCCAATCTAAAAAGCTCAGTACCTCAAATACTTAAAAAATATTCTTAAATAAATGGTCAAGTTCCGTGTAAGAGAACATGATCTTGGCCGACGCGAAGGCTGACTGCCAGGACGAATCAGTCAGGCAAGAGAAGTCTCCTTGGGAGGAGGCAGCGACTCCCAGGGAGGGAGTTTCCCAAGTTGTGTAAGAGTGATACCTCCTACCTGAAAGATGCGAGGGAGGAGTGCAGAAGACTGCCTTGCCCTGCTCTCTCTTTATATATATATATATATATATATATATATATATATATATATATATATATATATATATATATATATATATATATATATATATATATATATATATATATATATATATATGTGTGTGTGTATTTTTAATTATCAGCTCTATGCCATAAAATTTACTGTCTAGGAGCTTACTGAAAGTTTCTCAAAGTACTGATGAAAATATTTATTGACCTGAAAAAGTTGCGTAAAAAAATGTCAAAGAGCTAAACTTCTATCTCTCTCTCAAGGCTTTCCTTGGCGAGGAGGACAAAACCATCTTGGGAAGCCTGGAATTCTCCACAGGGTGGTTCCTCATCAAAAACGCAGAGGCAGGAGAGGCCGGAGTAGCTGGGGAGAAAAAGGACGGAAAAGCCACCAAGAAATATCTAAGAGTTACGAAAGGCATGGGAGCAGGTGCCTGGTCAAGTACCTCGTCATCTGAAGAAATCGGCAAAGAAGACAAGTCCGTAGGGTTCTGTGCTACCTCAGGAGTCCTCTGAAGAAGGCCCATGATTTCATCAAGTTGGCCCTGAATGGGCTCTAGAGAAAGATCATGCTCCATGGGACCAGGAGCAGACGCAGTAGGCAACTGAAGAGTTGGCGCCGGGTGCTTGGAGCGTGGTGCTTGGTGGCTGGCGCCAAGCATACAGGAGGTGGTGCTGACTGCTCGGACATTGGCGTTGGGTGCTTGGGAGCTGCTGGGTACACAGGAGTTGATGGGCGCTCAGGAACTGCTGGGTGCCTAGAAGACAATGATGGGCGCTTGGGCGTCAAATACTGGTGCTCTGCTACTGGGCGCTCAGGAGTAAAACGGTCTGGGTTGTCCCAGAAACTACAGGACGACTGAGAACCGGGCTTAGGCTCCTTGAGATACTTGCAGGGAGGCGAAGAGCAGTCTGCAACTGCTACACACCTCTTCAGTGGATGAGACACTTTAGAAAAGTACCCTCGGCACCTTTTATCCGGGATGGAATCTGAAGCGCTGGAAGAAAGCTCATGCACATCCTTTCCGACGCCTTTCCAGTGGCTGTCTGCTGCGGCCTCGGAGCAGACAACAGGCTCGGCTGAGGGGGGCAACTACCCATGGGCAAATCTCATTGACCTCCCTTGGACTTCCAATATGCCTCCTCCCTGGTGCTTGGGAGTCTGACAGTGACCTTTGCCTAGGAGCATCGGCGGGACGAGTAGCCACCTCCTCCACTAACACTGCACTTGCACTAACACTTGAGCACACATTTTGTCCATAAGGATTTTCACAGATGCACCCAACTGCTCCATAGTATTAACTATGAGACCAAATTTTTTATCAACACAGGCTTCGAGACTGTCAATGGTATTAGGGTCGGAAGCACAGGGGCCAGGTAAGGGACTAGGTGGAATAATCAGAGGGTGGGGTAAAGGGGTAAAAGCATTTAAAGGAGAAGACAGTACAGGTTATAGAGGGATGAATAAATTTGTTTGTATTTAGCATTTCCCAACGCTTTGAGAGAGAGAGAGAGAGAGCGAGTGTAATTGTCGTAAGTGAGTGCTTCGGTTGTTGGAAGAGGGATGAGGTCGTTAGTTTGTTTACGGCGCTGTCTGTCTGTGGAATATGTGAAGGATTTTTCGGTTTTTGAGTGAGTCTTGAGTCAGAGCTAGTGCCGGTCAGTCGTTTGGTCTTGGACAGTTTTTTTGTGTGCTTTTGAGAGTTGTTGGTTTTTCTTGTTAGTGTGCTGTTCTTGTTGTGTATATAGTGCTATCTTCTTTTTTTATGTTCCCTTGTTTTGTTTGTGTGGTTTTGGGTGCTGTGTTGGCGACCGTGGACGCCTTACTCCATCTTCCAGCAACCGAGGATCAGGGTGAGTGTTGTGTACTGTTTTTTGTGTTTTTTTAAATTCCGCCACATTATATTTGGCGCCCAACGTTGGGCAGCTGGTGGTGAAGCTGCAATTGAGATTAGTGGCTAGTAGTGTGACTGGAGGGAATGGAAGAGGAACTGGTGAGGTTGAGAGAGGAGTTGCGGCTGGCAAGAGAGGAGAGTGGGAGGCTGAGGGGTGAGAATGAGGAGTTGAGGAGTCAGTTGGAGGAGATGGGGGGAATGCTAAGGAGTGCAAAAGAAGAAATGAAAGATGAAAGGGAGATGAAAGAGTCAGAAGAGAGAATGGAAGAGAGATGGATAAAAGTTGGAGGGAATGATGAAAAGTGTGGAAGAAATGATGAAAGGTATGTTCAAGGGTGTTTTTGGAGAAGGGGCTGTTGGAGGCAGGTCCTCTGGAACGTGTGAAGGGGCAAGAGAGAAAGAAAAGGAGGAAGAAGTGAATGGAAGCGTGAGTGATGAAAGTGATGTGGAAATAGGAAGTAAGAAACGAGAGAATGAGAGGCAGGGTAAGGAAAAGGGGAATGAAAAGCAAGGGAAGGAACAGAGGGAAGGTAAGGATAAGTCAGGGGAAGAAAAAGGGAAGAAGGGAAAGGGAAAGGAAACTGGTAAGAAGGGTAAGGAAGCAGGAAAGGCAGGAAAGAAGGGAGAGGGTGAAGGCAGTAGTGATAGTGAGGTGGATGGAGGTGAGTGGATAAAAGTGGATAAAAAGAAGGGGAAGAAGAGTGTAATGAGTAAGATGAATGTAAGTGCGGAAGTGAACTCTTTGTATTCGGAAGAGGGTATGAAAGGACAGAGTGAAAGTAGCGAAAGTGAGAGTGAAAGTGAGAAAGAAGTGAGAAAGGCTATGTATGTGAGGGAGGTACCCCGGTGTGAAAGGTATAATGAGTATGGAAGTAGGGATGTGCATGATTTCTTTAGGGAGTATGAAAGGTTTTGTCAGGATAAGTATGGGGAAAGTAAGAGAGTGTGGGCACGAGAATTTGGAGAATATTTGACTGGGTTTTTTGCTTGATATGTATAGGGTTATTATGAGTGTGGGAGATGTTGAGTATGACAAGGTGAAAGCTAGACTAGTTGAGCAAGCGAGGCGTATGAAAGCGAGTGTTAAGTATAAGAGGAAGAATGAATTTGATGAGGCAAGAATGAAAACTGGGGAAACCTTGTCATTGTATACTTGTAGGCTGGAGACGTTGGCAAGGAAGAAGTTTGGGGATGATGGGATAGATGAATGTAAGGAGTTAGTACGGAAGTTGTTAGCGACAGTGCCAGATGGAGTTAGAGAATTTGTGAACTTGAACCGGAAGGAGAAGAAAAGATGGACGAATGAAAGGTTGACTTGGGGAGAAATTTTGGAAATTGTAGATTATGAGCTTGACAGGGTTATAAAGAGAGCAGAAGTGTAAGTGTAAAGGGCTGGGGTAGATGAGAGAGCGCCAGAGTTTGGAAGCTTTAGGGATGCAGTGTTGAGGGGCCCAATGAGAATGGCCGATAGTGTAATAGATAGGAGTGTAAGAGCAAGTAATGTGGAGGTGCCAGTGAGGATGAATGGTGGGGTTGTAAGGGAACAACGGGTTGGACGGGTTAGGGATAGTAGTGTACAAAGGGAAGGTCGGTGAGTGGAAGTCGAGCGAAGTGTTTTAGATGTGGAAAGGAAGGACATACAAAGAATGAGTGTAGGTGGGCTTTAGGAGCATGTTTCGTGTGGGCAATCGGGACATTTGGTAAGTGAGTGTACGAAAGATAGGGGGGTTAAATGCTACAGGTGCGGACAGGTGGGTCATATTGCTAATGGTTGTAGGGGTACCCGAGTGAATGTAATATGTGGCAACTGTGGTAAGAATGGGCATTATGCAAGAATGTGTTCAGAACCGAGAGCGAAGTGTGACGAATGTGGAATGGAAGGGCATGTATCAAGTGTATGTAGACGAAAGAGGGTGACTGTGACAGCGAATTCGGGAAACTGAGTGTGAAGGGGGTTCAAATGGGTGGGTCCTCCAGGATGCAAGCGGTGCGTGTGATGCATGTACGTGAGGGGTTGTTGCATGAGGATCAGCAATTTGTTTTGATAGAGTATGGTAGGAAACATAAGAAAGGGAAGAACGTAAGTAAACTGAATGGTCGTAGGTTGTGTGATGGGGTGTGAGTGCCAAAGTGAAAATGAGTGATAAAGCGTGTAATACGGATGAATGGGATGGTATGAATAGAACGTATAGGATATGCGGGTTTGATATAACTGAGTTGACTGAACGTGTAGGGGTAAGTGAACGGTTGGAGGTGAGCGAAAGTGTAAGAGTAAGAGAGCGTAGCAGTGATAGACGAGTGATTGAAAGCATGAATGAATCGTTGCAAGAATTGGAAAGGTCAATGAGCGAATGGGATGGGTTAGTTGAAGAATTGGGGAGGTATTTGGGAACGAGTTAGAGGGTATAGATGAGATTGTGGATGAAATTGAGAGTGGTAATAGTGAAGAAGATAGCGTGAATCTGAGAGAGAATGGAGGAGAAGATGTGAGTTTGAATGTTGCTAGAAGAGAGAATGATTCTGAGAGAATGATTGCGTGCCCGCGAACGCGATCTAGAGGACCTGCTAGTGAGCATCCGTGAGTGTTGCGTAAGGCGATTTGAAAGAGGTGTGAAAGGTGTTGGTTGGGAAATGCTAAAAGGGGGGAGAATTATAGAGGGATGAATAAATTTGTTTGTATTTAGCATTTCCCAACGTTTTGAGAGAGAGAGAGAGAGAGCAAGTGTAATTGTCGTAAGTGAGTGCTTCGGTTGTTGGAAGAGGGATGAGGTCGTTAGTTTGTTTACGGCGCTGTCTGTCTGTGGAATATGTGAAGGATTTTTCGGTTTTTGAGTGAGTCTTGAGTCAGAGCTAGTGCCGGTCAGTCGTTTGGTCTTGGACAGTTTTTTTGTGTGCTTTTTGAGAGTTGTTGGTTTTTCTTGTTAGTGTGCTGTTCTTGTTGTGTATATAGTGCTATCTTCTTTTTTTATGTTCTCTTGTTTTGTTTGTGTGGTTTTGGGTGCTGTGTTGGCGACCGTGGACGACTTACTCCATCTTCCAGCAACCGAGGATCAGGGTGAGTGTTGTGTACTGTTTTTTTGTGTTTTTTTAAATTCCGCCACAAGGTAAATCAGCTACACCCGATTTAGTACGCTCCAAGTTCCTACCTTCGACTCTAGCAGCTACCTTTCTTTTTCTGTCTCTTTCAAGCTTCTCTAAGTGAGCTTTTAAAGTCTTCCATTTCCCCTGATCCCAGTCCCTGCATTCAACACAAATCAAGTCAACTGAAAACATTTCTGTCCTCTACAATTACTACATATTGTGTGGGAACCATATGAGGCTTTCGTCAATCTAGTTTTGCAGCCTTTGCTGCAAAAATGAATACTAGGAGTACTAGTGTCAGACATCATCGGGGAAAAAAGTCGTAATCCGTGGAAAATAGATCTAAATAAACCTAAGCTATCTAGGAACAGAGTGAAGGTTACCAAAATAATGAATACAGTGTAAGGGCAACAAATTGCGCCTCTCCTTTCTTGTGTTTCTCTTTTCAGATGTACATTAATCATGTCATGTATATTACCTGTCTTTATTTCAGATTCTTTATGTACCTCATCTTATGCATCATTGTACGGCCTTCCCGCCGATATGTATATCTACCTTTTATATGCCATGTAACGAATATTGTGCATATTTTTATGCTCGTCAGAAAACACAAATTCTGTATGGACGCAGCAGGGGGCCTCGGGTCGGCCGCTACCTTTCCATCCACTTTCTGTTTTATAAACACCTATCGAGAATAATAAAGAACCAGTCTTTCTTTTGACATTTCTCTTGAACCTCACGCTGGTGACCCTGGGTCAGGGACAGGTAGTGCAGTTTTTGGCCCAGCCATTAACGGACTAACTATGGCCACACCCTACCATCAGAAAGCCTTTAGCAGACTAACTACGGTGTAAAGTTTAGGCCTCTGATAGTACCCTCCCTGGCGGAAACCGTGCCATTAACGGACTAAATATGGCGTACCCAAAAGGATACGTTTTGGCACTTCATTTGACCTCTCGAACAAATCAGCTCCATTAACGGACTCAAAACAGCGCATTTTCCTGCATTTTGCTGCGTGAGAAGTCAAGATATCAGAAGTAGAACCTCAATGCGAACCTGCGAGCATTGTCTGCACGCCGCTCTCACCAACAAAGCCAGACACAGTCAAACTTCCCCTGTTCTCGCGCCAAAACACGGCATCATGGTTGCTGCGTGCAGACGCACATTTTCGCATGGCACATATCTCAGACAATGCTACAAAATCAGACATAGTTATGACGGCGCTCCCAGAAAAAGTATTCAATAGAATCTCCCCACTGGCTGGATGCGCAACCAAAGTCACATACACAGACTTAAAAAACAAACTGCTGAATTCCTACTCCGTGCCTGTGTCCGAGAGAGTGCAGCACACATTCAACCTGTTATCCCAGCCCCTCGGAGATGCATCACCCAGGGAAGCCTGGGATCAGCTGCGAGGGTTAGTAACACTCCCAGGTCGCAACGAGAATGGGAGGAGAAGAATAATTGACCTGACAAAAGCAATCTTCCTTCAACGCCTCCCGCAGGAAGTTCGGCGCCAGATAAGGGATGCAGAGAACCTGGACATGGATGCCTTAGTTGACGACGCCCAGAAACTATATGAGGCCACCAAGGCCTCGACACACGCCGCTGGCCTGGGAGCCTGCAACCTGTCGAGGAAGACGGCGATGACGACGGAGACATCAACGCTGTTTATAAGAAGAGACTGCCATTCAGAGAGCACAAGACATGGCCAAACCCAGCGTGGTGTTTCTACCATAGAAAGTTCAGGACCAACGCCAGAACCTGCAGGCCTCCGTGTTCTTTCAAAAGAACGACAAAGGTGGCCACAGGTAACAGCTGTGGCCGCAAAACCCAACTCCCCCCACCCAGAAGGGTTTTTCATCACAGACAAGATCTCCAGACGCCGCCTGCTGGTTGATACGAGGGCAATGCAGTCGGTTTTCCCGCCATCCAGGGAAGGTTTAGAAAAAATACCTGACTCACTACCCTCCCTCATAGCAGCAAACAGAACTCCCATCCGCACTTATGGCACAATGACCCGGGCTATCTCAATCCTGGGGTGCAGATACCACTGGCCTCTTGTCATAGTGGATGTTAAGTCCCTCTGTGACACAGGGACGTGCCATTCCTGTCAGCTCTCCACAGCCCCCAACAGCTACACGTCCCTCCTACAGGAGTTCCTGGACGTGTTCAAACCAGAACTACACCAGTCACCTGGGGCTTCGGCAAAGCACGGCATCTTCCACCACATCACCACGATGGGCCCACCAACCCATGCCAAGTTTCGATGTCTGTCCCCCCAGAAATTACAAGACGCCAAACGGGCCTTCGCAGAAATGGAACGCACGGCATCTGTGAAAAGGCATCAAGCCCATGGGCGTCCCCTCTCCACATGGTGAAGAAATCCGATGGTTCATGGAGGCCCTGCAGGGACTATCGGTGCCTGAATTTGGTAACAACACCAGACCACTACCCCCTCCCTAACATGCAGGACCTGACAGGCGCCCTCCATGGAGCCAAAATTTTTTCCATGATGGATCTACTGAAGTCATACTTCCAAGTCCCTGTACATCCCGATGACGTCCCAAAGATGGCCATCATCACATCCTTCGGGAGCTACTCATTTTCCTATTCCACTTTTGGTCTCAGGAATACAGGCGCCACACTCAATTGCCTGATGGATACCATCTTGAGAGATCTGCCCTTCTGCATCTGCTACGTCGACGACATCCTCATTTTTTCCAGGTCCCCAGAGGAACACCTTCGCCACATCCGCGCCGTCATGAAATGCCTGCAGGACCTCGGATTAGTTGTCAGGTTCGACAAGTGCATTTTCGGGAAAGGAAAAGTAGACTTCCTGGGCCACGAGATTTCCACAACAGGAGTGCACCCCATGGCCTCTAAAGTAAAAGCTATAGAAAATTTCCCAGAACCACAAACCATCAAGGCCCTTCAAGAGTTTCTAGGGATGATAAACTACTACCGGCACTTCATCCCAGATGTCACCCACATCATGTACCCCCTGACGTCAATCCTGAAGGGGAAACCGAAAACACTAACATGAGAAGCTCCGCAGCAGCAGGCATTTATCCAGACGAAAAGGGCCCTCTCCAGTGCCACCACCTTAACTCACCACAACTCCACCGCTGCCCTCAGATTGACAATGGACGCCAACAACATCGCTTGCAGTGCAGTACTCGAGCAACTGGTGAACAGCATGCCCCAGCCCTTGGTCTTCTTCAGCCGCAAGTTTTCGCCAGCGGAGACCTGCTACAGCGCCTTCAACAGAGAGCTGCTGGCTATCTACCAGGCTGTGAGGCACTTCAAGTACCTGCTGGAGGGAACTGAATTCACAATCCTAGCAGACCACAAACTCTTGGTTCATGCATTTGCAAAACAGTGGGATACATGGTCTGCAGGGCAACAGCGGCACCTGACCACCATCTCCGAGTTCGGTTGCATCATCAACTACGTCCCTGGCAAGAAAAACCCAGTGGCCGATGCTCTGTCAAGAATAGAGATCAATTCCCTTCACCTCGGCATCAACTACGAAGACCTCGTGAGAGAACAAGCATCAGATCCAGAGACGGAGGACTACAGGACAGCAGTGATGGTTCTCAAATGGGAAGACGTGCCCTTAGCAAACTCAGACACAACTCTCCTCTGTGACACCAGCACAGGCTGCCCACGCCCCCTGGTGCCCACATCGAGGAGAAAACAAGTGTTTGACATCGTCCACGGTCTCTCCCATCCATTGGGGCGCACAACAGTGCGTCTCATGACTGACAAGTTCGCCTGGCACAGCATCAACAAGGACGTCCGCCAGTGGGCAAGGAGCTGCATCCCGTGCCAGATGAGCAAAACATCCCGGCACACTGAATCTGGGATGGGCGATTTTCCCCAGCCTCGTCGGAGGTTCGGCCACATCCACATCGATGTCGTCGGGCTCCTTCCGCAGTCATGTGGAGCCAGATACCTCCTGATGATCATAGACCGTTCCACCCACTCACCCGAAGCAACCCCCATGGATGAAGCATCAACAACATCATGCACAGAGACTCTCCTCTCCAGTTGGATAAGCTGCTTCAGAGTGCCAGGCAGCATCACTAAGGACAGGGGACCTGCCTTCCTGTCAGAGCTCTGGGTCTCCTTGGCATGCCTGATGGGCTGATGGGTACAACTCTACACAGCACAATGGCATACAACCCTGCAGCAAATGGCATGGTTGAGAGGGCGCACTGCTCTCTTAACGCAGCTCTCATGGCATGCTGCACCAACGAGAGGTGGAAGGAACAGCTGCCCTGGGTCCTGCTGGGTCTCTGCACTGCACCAAAAGCAAATGGCGCCACTTCCCGTGCTGAGAGAGTCTACGGGGAAACACTGGCCGTACCCAGAGAATTCTTCCTGCCGTCAGCCAACGGCGCTGACACCCCCCTCCCGAGGTTGAGGGAACTCACACAGAGGTTTGCGGCCTGCCACAAGACCTTCAACGACTGAACCATTACCTACAGCCCACCCGCCTTCCACTCCTGCGCCTACATCTTCGTCAGGGTGGACGCTCACCACCCGCCCTTAACCAGGCCCTACAGGAGGCCCCACCGAGTCATCAGGTGAGCCAGCAAAGCATTCCTCCTCAACATCCACGGGCGGGAGGACTGGATCACCATCGACAGACTGAAACCCACATTCCTGTTAGACAGTGAAGTTTACGAAGTAGGCAGGCACCCCAGAGTTTACCCTGCAATACCTGCCTGCAGGCGCACCCGCTTCCCCACCAAAGCGGGGCCTGGGGCAGCCCAGAAAACGCATCCAGCCGTCCCCAGGTGTCAGCTCCACCCCACGCCCACAGTTCTCTAGAAGCAGGGGCCCACTCCGACTGCCTCAGCACCTCCATGATTAATATTGATTCATCCAATAATTGCTCCTCTAATTATTGTCTGGGGTGGTTGGGAGTATTTGTAAGGGCGACAAATTGCGCCTTTCTTTCCTTGTGTTCTCTTTTCAGATGTGCATTAATCACGTCATGTATTTTACCTGTCTTTATTACAGATTCTTTATGTACCTCATCTTATGCATCATTGTACAACATTTCTGCAAATATGTATATCTACCTTTTATTTGCCATGTAACAAATGTTGTAGGTATTTTTATGCTTGCCAGAAAACACAAATTGTGTATGGACGCAGCTGAGGACCTTGGGTCGCCCACTACCTTTCTGTCTACTTTTTGTCTTATAAACACCTGTCGAGAATAATAAAGAATCAGTCTTTCACTCCTGACTTTTCTTGAAGCCTCACAGTCTCATTTGTCCTTGCATGGGGCTGTCACTATTGTAGATTGTGGGTTGATCGTGCAGTCTATCAGCACAAAAAAAATCAGTGACTTCTGTCGAGGAAATTCCCGACACGTGGCATAGAAGAAATGAAACCTAGCAAGAAATAAATCTCAAAAAGCAAGATCAAGTTAACAAGGCAATACTGAAAGCATCGAGGTAGATGGCAAATTGGCATTAAGATCTGAAAACGGGGCTTCTCTACCACTCAAGGGTAGAGTAATAAGTTATTTTATTCGAAGGAACAGTGTAAGGGACCACATGGTGGTCCTAAGGCACATGTGCGTGTGAGTCAGCCAACGGACAAAGCATCCTGCTCTCTCTCCCTCCTGTGCATCAGTGGCGATCGCTCGAAGGACCGCAACTTCTTCCATACAACATTCCTGTGTATTTCTCTTAACCATTGTTGTCTCGATTCATTTACGATCGCCACTACTTGCATTGCCATGCAAGCATTCCAGTCATGTACTCATAATGTTCCACCGAATCTTCTGTATCAAACTGTATGTACGTTTCTGTTTGTGAAGATGCCAAACGTCTCGCCATTTCACATATATTACGCTACTGCATTGTATTCATTAATCTGTCTCAAATCTCATGCAATTGGCCATATGTGGAATTTCCTGGCCTTTCCATTGGTATATGTTTTATCATTGTACGTTTATTATGTCTCTCACAATCGCCATCTGTTTGTCTGTCGACAAGCACAGATGTCCGAAACATTACCTCTGTTTTGCCCTGTTTGTGTGTAGAAACTACTTTGTGGCTCGCACCAGCCCATAACAACTTCGAAGATTCTGTACATTCATTCAGTAAGGAACCACCGATAAACCAAACAACACCCAGCCAGTATGTCACTCTATACCACCCTTACAGAGATTATGTTTCGGACATCTGTGCTTGTCGACAGACAAACAGATGGTGATTGTGAGAGACATAATAAATGTACAATGATAAAACATATATCAATGGAAAGGCTAGGAAATTCCACATATGGACATTTGCATGAGATTTGAGACAGATTAATGAATACAATGCAGTAGCGTAAAACATGTGAAATGGTGAGACATTTGGCGTCTTCACAAACAGAAATATACATAGGCCTACAGTTTGATACAGAAGATTCGGTGGAATATTATGAGTACATGATCGGAATGCTTGCATGGCAATGCAAGTAGTGGTGATCGTAAATGAATTAAGACAACAATGGTTAAGAGAAATATACAGGAATGATGTATGGAAGAAGTTGCGTTCCTTCGAGCAATCGCCGCTGACGCACAGGAGGGAGAGAGAGCGGGATGCTTTGTCCATTGGCTGACTCATGCGCACGTGTGCCCTAGGACCACCATGTGGTCCCTTACAGCAGAAATAGGCTCATATGAAATAATCTTAGTATGTGAAGGAGCTAGACTTAAAGCTAAATTAAATCTATTAAAGGATAGCAATTAAAATATGAAATTGGGACCAGAAAGCATGGGAAAAAGAAACATGAAAAATCAGCACTAAAAACGCATAGAAATTTAAGGAAAACTTGGTATGCTAACATTGAAAAAATTAGGCCATTTAGCAGAGTTTGCTTAACATGCTAGATCAAAATGACAGAAAAAGATTAAAGGGAGAAGATACTAAACGTTTATGCAGGAAGATCAGGAAGAAGTATTAGCCAGCATCTTACTGTTCACAGATCTGTCTAGAACATACTGAAAACAGGAAAGAATTATAGTACAACAGATAAAATATACTCCAACAAGCACAACTCACACAAAGTGAAGGGAGCCTTCATAGGCAAACCACTACTACTAAAGTTGTGCTATAATAGGGGCCTCTTCCATACACTCAAGGGATATGAAGAATAAACTTTTCTATCTGAAGCATACACTTGAGGGCGGTGGAAATGAGATAACCATAGAACAATATGAAAATAAGAAAACGCCTTGGATTCTGCAAATAAAAGTATCTGAGTGTTAAACTTGAGTAACATTGAATTAATTAAGGGGAAGCAGTTGAGGTAAATGATAAAATATTAGGCAAAAAAAGCATGACTAAGAGAAAAGAATGAAAAGACAAACTTAAAAATCTACAGAAAATTTCGGGAAAACAGAAGAAACCTGGTATGGTAAAACTGAGAAAACAGTGCTGATCAGCAGAACTAGATTAGGCATAGGCCTACTAGAATTAAACAACAGAAATAGGTTAAAAGGGGAAGATACAAAATCTTTGTGCTAAGAAGAAATACCTGAAAACTTAGAATATTTCTTACTTTACTGCCCGTGTGGAGATTTCTCGAACTCCTATAAGGCTAGGCTCCTTAGGTTAACGAGTTACCCAATAATGCAGATATTGTACATTAACACATGTATGATTGTTCACATGAGGAACCCAATTTAAGAGTTGATATGGATATGGATATCTTAATTGCCTAGTGTTAAAGGATAACTGGTTAAAAATACAGTCTTCGTAGTGTAGTTATGAGGACAGTAATTCAAAATGCTTAATTGAAGACACTTATGAAAGACTACTACAATTTTGCATTTATTGCCACAAATCAGCATTAAATGACAATGCAATTACTCACAAAAACAAAAAGGATACGTAAATTCGAATCAGCATGTGCCTGTAAAGTCCCTGCTCAACGGGTTTTCTTTAGTGAACCTTCCGTTTTCTACGGTGCCTTTTCTCCTGACCTTAGGTCGGGGTACCTAGCCATGTTTTGTTTATGTAAATGTGCATTTATTACTTACTCATTTGTGCCTTTTTGTATTGTACATGTGTCAGAGCATTGTTGAGTCTAATCTGTTAATTTTATTTGTCACATTATCTGTATTTACCTGTCCTGTTTCACATTGAGAACAATTGACCTCGGGTCACCTGTATGTCCTAGTATGTCTTTGTACTGACATCCGCACGCCACTTTATAAGCGACCTGCTCCCTTAATAAACTAGCAGTCAATGTCTACCTGCACCCTCTCACAGTGGTGACCCCGGAGTGGTTCCTGGAGCCATTAACGGACCCAAACGGTGACTTAGTCTTGGCCCGATGAACTACCTCACACACCCCTAACGGACTAACTACAGCGCTTTAACAAAGTGTTCGGGCGTACTGACCCTCGTCAGCAGATCACCAGCGTCATTAGCGGACCCACACGGCACGCTCCCAAGCGTATATTGACGTGAGTGTAACTCACACTCTGAATGAGAGTGCAGAAGTGAGCATGGATGCAGACATTCCCTCCCACATACAAATAACCACGAACTTCGCGGAGTCTGATATCTCCCTCATGCAAAACCCACTCGCGCCCTCCCCCACGCCAAGGCTTGCGCGCTCCTCCACGACGGTACCCGCTCCTCATGCACTGTCCTTCCTGACGGACCAACTGAGGTCTGCCCTCGCCATACAGCTGCCGCCGTTCACACACCACAACCTGTCTTCATGGCTCTACAGGGTCGAGGGGCAGTTCAGGTTGGCAGGCCTGACTGAAGAAGTGCTGCAGGCAGACATCGTAATTAACACCCTCCCGGAGGAGGTTTACAGGAAGATCGCCCCATGGGTGTCTGCCGCAAGTCCTGCCACCTACCAGAAGCTGAAGGCCTCTCTCATCTAGACCTGCTCCCTGCCAATCTCCGAGAGAGCCGCCTGCACCCTCGACCTCACCAACAACCCCCGGCATGACCAGAAAAAAGTATACCTTAGTTTTACCAGACCACTGAGCTGATTAACAGCTCTCCTAGGGCTGGCCTGAAGGATTAGACTTATTTTACGTGGCTAAGAACCAATTGGTTACTTAGCAACGGGACCTACAGCTTATTGTGGAATCTGAACCACATTATCGCGAGAAATGAATTTCTATCACCAGAAATAAATTCCTCTAACTCTTCATCAGCCAGCCGGGGGAATTGAACTCCGGCCCATCGAGTGACAGTCTGAAGCTCAACTGACTCGGCCAACAAAGTATATAGAACCTCCTGGAGACATGGAACATCATCCAGGACCTTCTCATCCTACCCAGGGCAGACGGCAGCGGCAGGCACACGGAGATAAGCCTGTCGAGGGAGATCTTCCTCCGGCAGCTCCTTCTGGAGGTTCAGACCCAGATCTTGGAGCCTTACACCCTGCCCCTCAAGGACCTGATTAAAACGGCACAGCAGCTGACGACTCCATGAGGGCAGCGAAGCGGGCATCCACGCCCACAAACCCCATCAACTCCCTCCAGCCGGAGGAAACCGCAGAACAGGAGATAAACACTGTGGTCAGGAGGCGGCCAACCCATCACCAGAAGAAGCAATTGCCGGGGCCTTGCTACTACCACCGGCGGCACAACAAGGACGCCCGGAACTGTGAGCCCCCCTGCCCTTTTGCCCATCCAAAAAACGGGGGCGGCGGCGGCCAACAGCACAGGCCGCCATGGCAGCAGAAACACCCAGGAGCCCCGCACCAGTAGGTTTCTACGTCCACGACGCCATCTCTGGCAGGATGATGCTGATCGACACTGGGGCCGTGCGCTCAGTGTTCCCGCCGTCCAGAGAGGACCGCAAACGCCCGTCGGACCCGGCTGCCTCCCTGACGGCCGCCAACTGGTCCCCCATCCTCTCCTACGGCACCAAGCTCCTGTCGGTCTCCATCCTAGGCCAGAGGTACAAGTGGAGCTTCATCGTCGCAGACGTGAGGACCCCACTCCTGGGTGCGGACTGCCTGGCCCACTTCAGACTGGCAGTTGACGTCGGCCGCAAACACCTGCTGGACGCCGAGTCCTGCCAGTCCCTTCCCCTGGCGATGGGCCCCAGCGCGCCCACAGTCTGTTCCGTCACTCCACACCAGTACACCTCACTTCTGAAGGAATTCCCCGAGGTATTCAAGGCCGAACTGCGTCGGGTGTCCGGGGCCCCTGCCAAACACAGAGTTTACCACCACATCAAAACAAAGGGGCCCCCGATGCACACTCCGGAGGCTTCCCCCTCGGCGCCTTCAGGAGGCCAAGGACACTTTCGCCAAGATGGAGCGTATGGGCATATGTAGAAAGGCCTCCAGCCTGTGGGCCTCCCCCCTCCACATGGTGCAGAAACCAGACGGCCTTGGAGACCTTGCGACTACTACAGGCGGCTCAACCTCACCACAGAACCAGATCACTACCCTCTCCCAAGCATGCAAGACCTCATGGCCTCTTTCCACAGTGCCAAAATATTTTCTAAATTGGATCATTTAAAATCCTACTTCCAGGTACCAGTAGCTCCAGCGGATATCCCCAAAACCGCCATCATCATGCCCTCTTCGGATCCTACGTCTTTGCCTTCTCCACCTTCAGTCTGAGGAACGCAAGGGCGACTTTCCAGAGACTGATGGACAGCATCCTGGGGGACCTGAACTTCTGCGTCTGTTACGTAGACGACATTTTAATTTTTTCCAGATC
The DNA here is from genome assembly GCF_040412425.1 of Macrobrachium rosenbergii. Lineage (NCBI taxonomy): Eukaryota > Metazoa > Arthropoda > Malacostraca > Decapoda > Palaemonidae > Macrobrachium > Macrobrachium rosenbergii. The sequence continues at coordinate 48,596,690 of NC_089796.1, forward strand.
ACACAAAGAACACCTGCAACACATCCGGAAGGTCCTGCAACACCTGCAGGAGAATGGCCTTGTTGTCAGGTTCGATAAATGCACCTTCAGCGTCGAAAGAATTGACTTCCTGGGCCACGAGGTATCCCTGGGAGGCATCCGCCCACTCGCATCGAAGGTTGAAGCCGTTACCAGTTTCTCCACTCCTACCTCCGTCAGGGCCATACAAGAATTCCTAGGGATGGTCAACTAGTACAGGAGGTTCATCCCCGTGATCGCACACACCATGGTCCCCCTGACGGAGATCCTGAAGGGCCATCCGAAGTTCTTAGTATGGGCCCCCGACAGCAGCGAGCCTTCTCCCTTACGAAGGCCACCCTCGCCAAGGCAACCGCCTTGGCTCACCAGGACCCCAACCCCCCCTCCAGCTGACGATGGACGCCAGCAACGTCGCCTGTGGGGCCGTCCTGGAGCAGGTCGTCGCTGGAGCCCCCCAGTCCATCACCTTCTCCAGCAGGAAGCTCAGCCCCACCAAGTCCCGCTACAGCACCCTCAACAGGGAACTCTGCAGTGTACTGGGCGGTACGCCACTTCAAGTTCCTCCTGGAGGGTACACCCTTCACACTTTGGACGGACCACCAGCCGCTGGTCCATGCCTTCACAAAGCAGGGGGATGCATAGTCCTCCAGGCAGCAGCGGCATCTTGCGGCCATCGTAGAGTTCACCTGCACCACCAAATACCTCCCCGGCAGGAAGAACCCTGCAGCAGATGCCCTCTCAAGGATCGAACTCAATGCAGTGCAGCTCGGGATCGACTACGAGGACCTCGCCCGGGAGCAGGCCACTGACCCAGAGGTTCCAGCTTACCACACCGCCATCACGTCGCTCAAGTGGAAGGATGTGCCCATCGCCCCTGGGGGGCCAACACTGCTGAGCAATGTAAGCACTGGCCACCCCCGCCCACTGGTACCCGCCTCCCGCCGCGGTCTGGTTTTCGACATCATCCATGGGCTGTCCCACCCCTCTGGCAGGACGACGGCCAGGCTGCTGGCAGAGAAGTTCGTCTAGCACAGCATACAGAAGCACGCGACGACCTGGGCGAGGCAGTGCATCCCATGCCAGACCTGCAAAGTGGGGCGCCACACCGAGTCGGGAGTGCCAACTTCCCCAAGCCAGGAAGGCATTTCGGACACATCCATGTCGACGTGGTAGGCCCCCTTCCCCCATCAGGCTGAGCCAGGTATCTTCTGACAGTCATCGACCACTCCACCAGGTGGCCCGAAGCAACGCCCATGGAAGAAGCCACTGCCAGTGCGTGCACCAAGGCCCTCCTCTCCAGGTGGATCAGCCGGTTTGGTGTCCTGGACCATATAACAATGGACAGGGGCCCAGCCTTCCTGTCTGAGCTGTGGACCGCCCTGGCACGCCTGCTGGGGACCACTCACCACAGCACCACCACCTATAACCCCGCGGCCAACGGAGTGGTGGAAAGGTTCCACAGGTCCCTGAAGACGTCCCTCATGGCCCGCTGCACTGCCGAGAATTGGGAGTACCAACTGCCCTGGGTCCTCCTCGGGCTGAGGACCACCCCCAGAGCCAACGGCAATCTGTCCGCAGCAGAAAAAGCCTATGGGGAGTCTCTCGTAGTCCCGGGCGAACTCATCACGTGGGATCGCCACAACCTGACAGTCCAGAGGCTCCATGACACGGTCAGAAAGTTCGCCCCCTGCCAGTGGATGTATACCGACAGGACGACTCCCTTCACGCCTCCCAGTCTGTCCTCCACCACCCACGTCTTCATCAGGAACGACGCCGTCCGCCCACCCTTAACCAGGCCCTACAGGGGGCCCTTCCTCGTGCTGGAGAGAAACAGTAAAGCATTCCGGCTGGCCATCCACGGGAAGAATGACTGGGTGTCGATAGACCGCCTCAAGCTCGCACTGTTGGAGGAGGATGTCTGCAACACCCCTCAACGCCCTCCGCAGGAGACATCACCCCCGCAGCCCACCCAGCCCACAAGAAAGTTGCGTTGCCGCCCCCATAACGCCCTGGACCCAGGCAGCACTGCAGCCAACCGCTCCCACATGCAACGTGCCCCCCAGCTGACATCACAGAGCCACGGCCCTCTCCAGTGCCCCAGCAGATACTTGCTTTAATCAGACGTACCCTATGTCTTGGGTGGGGGGGGGGAGTATTGTAAAGTCCATGCTCAACGGGTTTTCTTTAGTGAACCTCCCATTTTCTACGGTGCCTTTTCTCTTGACCTTAGGTCGGGGTACCTAGCCATGTTTTATTTATGTAAATGTGCATTTATTACTTACTCATTTGTGCCTTTTTGTATTGTACATGTGTCAGAGCATTGTTGTGTCTAATCTGTTAATTTTATTTGTCACGTTATCTGTATTTACCTGTCCTGTTTCACATTGAGAACAATTGACCTCGGGTCACCTGTACAGTATGTCCTAGTATGTCTTTGTACTGATGTCTGCACGCCGCTCTATAAGCGACCTGTTCCCTTAATAAACTAGCAGTCAGTGTCTACCTGCTCTCTCTTTTGCACCCTCTCACATGCCTGCCATTAATCACTAGTCTTAATAAAAGTATAGTAACACGGCCCCATCACGTGGACAATGAAATATCAGTAAGTAATAACACAACCTCTCTGATGATCCCAGGAAAAAAGAAGCAGAAGTGGCTAGTCCACCAGCTTTTATACCTGCAGGGTATGATAGTTGTGACATGGAAATAGCAGTAGGGGCATCAGACTGCCTCTCCATTCCTTGTGTTTCGCTCTACATTTGTGCATTAATCATGTTGTATTTGTCACTTGTTATTATTTCAGATTCTTTATGTATCTCATTATATGTATCATTCTACGGCCTATTCGTCGATATATATATCTGCCTTGTACATGTTCTGTAATGCTCTGTATATTTCATTTTACGTCTTTCAACAAACAATTCTGTATGGATGCAGCGGGGGGCCGCAGGTCGCCCGCTACCTTTCCGTCCGCTTTTCGCCTTATAAGAAGCTGTCGTGAACAATAAAGTCAGGTCTTATGTAATAGTAAGACCCCCCTGTTTAGTGCTAATTCCTACACTGTTTTCGGCAGTTTCACGGATTATCACTCACCCTTAGCAACTGTTTTTGTTGGATTGTCATCGACGTTTGGAAGTGTTTATCTTGTGGACGTCTATTGGATACCATGACTTGACATAAGAAGAAACGACCGCCGCCTTCTGGTTACTTTACGGACGAAGCTCGCCCTCCTGCTTCGAAGAGGAGACCAGGAATCGACCAGGCAACACCTCAACAATCTACCCACCCATCTTTCCCTTAGTCCTCCTCCTCTTCCTCGCAAACCCTTCCTCCTTGACTTCTGAGGTCCTTGGACCCTCGTCCTCCTTCCTACCCCAATCCCCATCGCTATTTACCCCCTCCCCCTCCAGTCTCCGACACGAATGAGTACCCTCCATTTCCGAAATTTCGAGTGCTTCCAGCTGAAGGAAGGACCTCTTACGCTGCAGTAGTGGCTCTTCAACAAAACAACCCTGGCATCAACATCTCAGCACGGCCAAACCACAGAGGAGAATTCACCATTACTCCAAAAGATGGAGCAACAGACGACCTCCTGAAGGACAACACAGGATTTCAGTTACTGAACCCAAACAAGAAGCTGAACAAGGCCATCATTTGTAATTACCCAACAGAGCTCCCTCTGGATCCTCTTCTGGAGCTCCCCCATATTGTGAGTGTTGAGAGGTGCTTAACCAGAGATAAGCACCTTCACGGAAGATCCTTACCACCTTCAAAGGACCAGTCCCGAGCTAAGTATGGCTTAGGATATGGGGATACTTCCCCACAGAGGAATTCATTCCAGAGCCTCTCAGGTGCTACAAATGCCAGCGCTACGGCCATCACCAGGACCGTTGCAGAGCCCTGCCATTTGTGCCATCTGCAGCAAGAGGCATGAAGCAAAGTTATGTCTGAAAAAGTTAAAAAAAGGGGACCCTACAACACCTAAGTGCCCCAACTGTTCTGAAAAACATCATGCATGGTTCAAACGTTGCAGTGCCTGACTATCCCGCATTGCACAGTTGAAAGCAAGAGCCAATCTATCAAGACCAACTCCTACACCAGCACTGGTACCCAGACCAACGACACCCCCAGAGCAAAGAGCTATAACTACCAAACAAGTGGTGGAAGCAGCGCCTGTGTGTCACGAGAAAGGGACTCAGACTGAGTAGCCAATACCCCCAACCCCTCCTCCTCAACCCACTTCAAACCTTGAACCCGTTTTGTGTCACGAAAAAGAGACTCAAACTGAGCAACCAGCACCCCCCACTCCTCAATCAACTCAAACCTCTCCCGTTCCTCGTCAACCCACTCCACACCCCGTCATCGAATCGCTTGGCAATCCAAAAGAACAAACACCAAAGTTGCTTTTAACTACAACAATCCTTTTTGACATCCTAACCAAAACCGCTTACAATGCGAGGCATAAATGGGGATACAACCCAAAAAACGATTGGAAACATTTAAATGGTCAGTGGTTCTCAATCTTTTTTTAGTGATGGCACCCCAACTAATGTAAGCATTACCGTGGCACCCCTTCTTCACCATCCCACCATAATGCATGAATTAACTTATTTAATGAATAAAATTATTATCTGTACTCAAACCAAAATCGGAACACCGTACATGCAGAAATATACTGTACAAACAAAGAGCATATCAGAAGGATTAGATAAACATAATTGGAGTAAACACCCTGATAATAATTATATGAAGACTTCTGCAAACTTTTTTTTTTTACAAATGTTCATTGAGATGATCTAGCCAAACAAAATTCATGACAACCTTGCGGCACCCCTAGGCACTGTCTGTGGCACCCCATGGTGCCACGGCACCCAGTTTGAGAATCACTGGATTTGAAGGAAATCCACAATCAATATGGCATTTCCATTCTTGACGATTTCCTCAGACAGCAACTCCGTTACGATCTCTGATAGTAGTCAATCCATTGATTGGCTACTAACTCCTATCTCCCCCTAAAATTCTTCTTTTCTCCTCTTTTTGGCCGCCTTGCGTCTAACGACCGAAACTTTTCAACTGTCGCTCTAACTACCACTTAAGCTATTACTTCTATTTGTGTTGCTTTCTCTAAAGCTTCAAATTCTTCATCTTCCTCCATCAATCCCTACCACTAAAAGATCGATGCTTTTTCTGTTTTCAAAGTAAGTTAAATATGGTATTAAATCTCAATAGATTTCTTCAGTTTTTCCGATTTTTCTCCAACGACTGATATTTCATTTTCCTTACTGGCTACCTACCACTTGCCAGGACTCGCTACTATTGCTCTTTCTCTCCAACTGACAGGTGCCTTAGGGCTCAAAAGAGGTTTGCAACCTCGCCTGTTAACCTTTCATTTCACACCACTCAATGGCATGCCCATCAATCACAAATAAAGCAATCACCCACATATCAATTTCACCTTCACATAAAAAAAAATGACTTACGGGCTGCTTTATGAGCAAGAGCCAGCGCTGGCATAAGGCCAGCTTAATTAACAACAATAAAGAATCAATCTTACTTCTGGCCCTTCTTGAACCTCACTGCAGTTTTGGCTCAGCCATTAACGGACTAACTACAGCCGCAGCCTACCGTCAGAAATCCTTTAACGGACTAAACAAAGCGTCAAGTTTAGGCCTCTGAAAGCTCCTTCCCTGACGGAAACCGTGCCATTAACAGACTAAATATGGCGTACCCAACAAAGGGAAGGTTTTGGCACTACAATCAGCACCATTAACGGACTCAGCATGGCGCATTTTCCAGCGTTTTGGTGCGTGAGCAGTAAAGATGGCAGAAGATGAAATTCAATGCGAACATGTGAGCATCGTCTGTATGCCTCTCTCGCCGACAAAAGCAGATGCGGTCAAACTCCCTCAGTTTTCACGCGAGAACACGATATCATGGTTCCTGCGGGCAGAAGTACACTTCCGCATGGCGCGCATAACAGACGATGCAAGCAAATCCGACATCACCATGGTGGCACTCCTGGTAGAGGTGTTCACCAGGATCTCCCCCTGGCTCGACGCACGTGCAGACGAAGTCACGTATGTGGCATTAAAAGATAAACTAATCAAGACCTACTCAATGCCTGTGGCGAAAAGAGCACAGCGCACACTCAACCTGGCATCCCAGCCCCTCTAAGAAGCATCACCCAGAGAGGCCTGGGACAAACTGCAGGGGCTCATAACATTACAAGGCCGAGACAAGAACAGGAGGATAAGGAAAACTGACCTGGCAAGGGTGATCTTCCTTCGACGCCTCCCACGGGAAGTAAGGAGCCAGATAAGGGACACCGACGCCCTCGACATCAGGACATTAATAGACGTCGTCCAGACGGTACACGAGGCCACCAAGGCCTCGGAACACGCCGCCACCCTTGCAGCCGCCGCCCTGGAAGCCTGCAGCCTGACGGAGAGCAACAACGACGATGACGACGGAGAGATCAATGTCGTCTTCAAAAAGAAACCGAAAGAGAACAGAGGGAAATCATTTGCGATGTGGTGCTTTTACCACAAGAAATTTGGACCCAAAGCAAAGTACTGCAAACACCCCTGTTCCTTTCCAAAAAACAATGTCAGTGGCTGTGGCGGAATTTAAAAAACACAAAAACAATACACAACACAGATACACAGAACATATAACCACATACAATACTCACTCTGATCCTCGGTTGCTGGGAGATGGATGAACTTCTCCACGGTCGCCAACACAGTAGACAAAATTATACAAACAAAACCGAAAACAGACTTTCAACCCCCAAAAAAAACGAGCAAAAAGGAAGAGACACATGCACAGACAACAATGACATCCAACGGAAAACACACGACTCATGAAACATACAATAATCCACCATCAATGTCCGCCTTGCACAGAACTCAGCTCAAGACTCACTCAAAACCGAAAAAAACTCCCTCGACATTTGCACAGACAGACAGCACCGTAAACAAACTCGAACTAAAGACCCTCATCCCTCTTCCAACAACCGAAGCACTCACTAACGACAATTACACTCTCTCTCTCTCTCTCTCTCTCTCTCTCTCTCTCTCTCTCTCTCTCACAAAACGTTGGGAAATGCTAAATACAAACAAATTTATTCATCCCTCTATAATTCTCCCCCCTTTTAGCATTTCCCAACCAACACCTTTCACACTGCATTCAAATCGCCTTACGTAACACCCATGGATGCTCACTAGCAGGTCCTTTAGAACGCGTTCGCGGGCACGCAATCATTCTCTCAGACTCGCTCTCTCTTCCAGCAACATTCAGATTTACATTTTCTCCTCCATTCTCTCTCAGATTCACACTATCTTCTTCACTATTACCACTCTCAATTTCATCCACAATCTCATCTATACCCTCTAACTCGTTCCCAAATACCTCCCCCAATTCCTCAACTAACCCATCCCATTCGCTCATTGACCTTTCCAATTCTTGCAACGATTCATTCATGCTTTCAATCACTCGTCTATCACTGCTACGCTCTCTTACTCTTACACTTTCGCTCACCTCCAACCGTTCACTTACCCCTACACGTTCAGTCAACTCAGTTATATCAAACCCGCATATGCTATACGTTCTATTCATACCATCCCATTCATCCGTATTACACGCTTTATCACTCATTTTCACTTTGGCACTCACACCCCTATCACACAACTTACGACCATTCAGTTTACTTACGTTCTCCCCTTTCTTACGTCTCCTACCATACTCTATCAAAACAAATTGCTGATCCTCCATACACAAGCTCTCATGCATACTTGGTTCACCCACATTCGATTTCAACCATTTATACACCCCATTCTCTCTCACATATTCCGGTACATCCTTCCATCTACGCAATTGGTTATGATGTGCTCGTATTTCTCTCACACTACCATCTACACATGCTTCCCCCACAACATAATTAAGCCCACTGGGACCAACTTCCAACACTTCATACGGACCCTCAAATTTTTCACGCACTTTATTTACATTCAACCGCCCTTTCTCGATTACTTCTTTCAACACTTTCTCGCCCACCTTGTAACTTTCAAACCTCTCATGCGCCTTCTTCCCATACCTCCCTATCATTCTCAGATATACCCAATCTCAGTCTCACTATCTTTTCAAAATTTGATACATATTTACACGGAGACATACCAATACCATATGCACGGTGGCGTTGTATACCCACAACGCTCGCCCAACGTTTACATCCCAATCATTATCACATTCACTCATCATACGTAATATCTCTGTCAACGTTCTCACCGTTCGTTCCGCCAATCCATTCGCACTGGGCATATACGGCGTAGAGTACACATGCTCTATGTCCCAATCACGCAACATTTGCTCAAACTCCCATCCAACAAATTCAGGCCCATTGTCACTCAACATTCGCGTCGGCTTGCACACACACATTGGCAACATCACTTGACCCACCATTCTCGCTACAGTCTCACTCTTTTTGTTCCGAATCGCTACCGCATATGCAAACTTACTCAAATGATCTACCATTACAACCATTCCCACATGTCCTCTAGCAGTCACAGGCAACGACACACAATCAATCACAACCATCTCAAATAACTCTTTCATCTGCAATCGCAACGCAGGTGGATTCGCATGCACACTTTGATACTTACCCTTCTGACAGTCCGCACATGTAATCGCTACATCCGCACAAATTTTACTCAATCCAGGCACATACAATCTCTCTCTCATACATTCCCATAATTTATTTTTCCCCAGATGCCCAAACCTATCATGCACTAATAAACACATACCCACGGCTGCGTCTTCCGAAAACACTGGCACATACACTTCCCCATCCCATATTCCTACCTGATGCAAAAAGAAACTATACCTTTACATACAACAAATCTCTTAGCACTTCGCTTATACACTTCTAACTCAGACGGCCATCTTCCTACTCTTACACCCTCTAACACACACTCTTAACATATTTATTTTCATGCACTGATTTTGCATCTGCTTAATTTCCTCTTCACTCAACAAATCATTTTCCTCCTTGCAATATCTACCATACCTACAAAACTAGTTTTAGACACATCCCCTCCTTTAACCTTCGTTATTTCCCTGCCGCCCTTTCCTAAAATTCCCCTCCCGACATCCACACTTATATCATGCATTCTCATAAAATCAATTCCTAATAAAAAACATGTTGGCATATCATTCTCATCCATGACTACAAAAGTATGTATTATTTCAAATCCCCCTAACTGAAATTTTAATTGTACCTCCTCCCATACTAACACACTCCCTTGTCCCAAACCATGTATCCTTACACTCGTTGATTTTCTTTTTATATCCCAATCGCACCTTTCCAATTCACTAACTACTGTACTACTCACTAACGGCACTTGTGCTCCCGTGTCTACCAAACTACAATATTCACTCTGATTCACCACTACATTCTTTACTAATTTACCTTTCGCTTCATGCATACACGCTCTCACAGCTACATTCACCTGCTTAGCTTCCTCACAACCATCCTCATCGCATTCATCTTCAACGATATCCTCAACCCTACCCCTTATTCCCTCATGTTCCCCACAATCACCTTTCTTAACCAGCCAGCTACAATTATTCTTTCCACAGTGAACATTTAAAATCACATTCGTACCATTTTCATTCACCCTTCCTTTATACTCCACCGGCCTATTCCATCCAAAGAACAATCGTACTGTAATTTTAAACATTTCAGCCACTACCAACAACACTTTCACTAACTTTTCCTCCTCATCTAATTCCCTTCCTTCCTCGTGCACTCCTCCTTCCGGCATCTCATTCATCACCTTTTCACGTAACTCGTTCATGCTTGCAGGTACTCCGTCAATCAACCCATTTGTTTCCAAATTACTCAACCCCCCAAACAGACATTCCCACACTCGATTCTCCCCTACATACTGTTGCTTTACCACAAATCCTACAGGTACTTGGTCCGGGTCCCAGTCGCTCCTAACCCTATCATCTCGTTCAGTCCACATACGCGACATAGCATCTGCAACAATATTCTGTCTACCTTGTACATACTCTACCTTAAAACTAAACTCATTCAAATCCTCTATCGTTCTCGCAATTCTAGCATTCACACTCTCCTTTTTAACCATATATACTAGCGGTCGATGGTCCGTCCGTATCACAAAATCTACCCCATACAAAAATACTTTCAACACTTTCACACAAAACCTTATAGCAGCCAATTCCTTTTCAATCACCGAATATTTCAACTCTGCCCTTCCAAACGCCTCGCTCACATACGCAATTACTCTCAATTGTTCTCCCCCATTCGCCTTCTGCATTTGTACCAAGCATCCTCCCATACTATATTTACTTGCATCCGTATACAGTTCTAGTTTATTCGCATTCTCACTATAGTCCGGGAAAGCCAACGTCACGTCTCTTGCAGCCTCCTCTTTCAATCTCTCGAACGCTTCGATCATTCGTTCATCCCATTTCAATCTTGCACAATTTCTCTTCCCCGTCCATTCAGTAAGTGGTTTCCCGATCTCTGAACAATCTTTTATAAACTTCCTTCCAAACTCAATTAAACCTAAAAATCCTTTCAACTCACGCACGGTCCGGGGACGTGGAAATTCCCTTACCTTGTTCACGAACTTATCACTCTTCCTTACACCTCTTCCACTCACCATATGCCCTAGGAATTCCACCTCCCCAGCCAACCAAGCACACTTTCCAAGTTTTACTTTTATTCCTACTTCTTCCAACCTTTCTAACACTCGTTCAAGCAGTTCCATATTCTCTTCTACAGTCTCACTCGCAATCAAAATATCATCTATAAAAACAGTTACCTTCTTGCGATCAAACCCAGCCAGAACCACATTCATTGCCCTTTGGAAGGCAGCAGGCGCATTAGCCAGTCCAAAACTTAATCTCCGGAACTGGTAGTGGCAGGAACTACTAGAAAAGGCCGTAATATGCCTGCTCCCTTCCCCCAGAGGCATCTGGTAATAGCCCCTTACCAGATCTAATTTTGTAAACACTTTCATTCCATTCATCTTGTACACACAATCAGACACCACATTCATCAGGAATCGCTCTTTCACAGTTACTTCATTCACCTTCCGATAATCCACACACATTCGCAAACAATGGGGCTATTCCAGGCGCTCGTACTCCTTTCAATCACTTCCACCCTCTCAAGCTCCTCACACTGCTCCTCTATCTCACGATTGATAGACGGAGAAAATGTCGGGGACGTTGATATATGGGGTGTCGTCTTCCAGAACTATTTGAAATTCTGGAAGCTTCCCCAAAATCCTCGTCTCCACGACTCAACGCCCCTGCCTATCCCACAACATTCTCCTCAATCGTTCTCTTACGTTATCACTTACATTTTCATCTACCTTTACTCTTTCTTTCAACTCCTCATACGTCCAATCATTAGCTCCTTTCAAATCACCTGTCATCACCTGCCGTACCTTCACGTACCTCTCATCATCCACATTCACCAACGTACGTAATATTCCCCACGCAATCTCCCTCACATATTCCTCGGACTCGCTTCTTCCTGACACTCAGCAATGACGTTATATATACCCTCGGATCTCCCATGTTCAAAACCCCATCATATACACACACATTTGCCCTGACTAATTTATTTATGTGTATTCCCTCAACCACATACTCACACCTATCATTGTTGGCTATCCTGAGGCTATCCGGCCATGCCACTTTCACACTCACAACTTCTCCAATCTCATGTGGCACTTTTACCCTCTCTGTCGCAATTACAGGCACTCTCTTCCACAATTTTTGCTCAACCCTACCATCCTTCCCCAAATACAAATCCCAAGCACATCCCCTTTCATTCGTAATTCAATTACATTCATACTAGGACGGACCACCATCCCGCATTTTTCAAAAACTCACATCCCAATAAAATATCATATTTATAATTCGTACTCTCAATCACACAAAAATCACTTTCATCCATCACTACACCCCCCACAATTTCTAACCGTTCACACACTCTTCCAACCACTGCTACCCCTAAATTTCCAATCCCTCTTACTTCCCCTGACAATTCCTAATCTCACACGTATTCCTCAATTTCTCACATCCATTCTTAAATATGACATTCATACTACACCCGGTATCTACTAAGGCAATCAATCTTACTCCCTTACAACACACTTGCACACTCATGCACTCGTCAGTCTTTCCAGCAAAACCTCCCTCATGCAACAACCCCTCACGTACATGCATCACACGCACCGCTTGCATCCTAGAGGATCCACCCATTTGAACCCCCTTCACACTCAGTTTCCCGAATTCGCTGTCACAGTCACCCTCTTTCGTCTACATACACTTGATACATGCCCTTCCATTCCACATTCGTCACACTTCGCTCTCGGTTCTGAACACATTCTCGCACAATGCCCATTCTTACCACAGTTGCCACATATTACATTCACTCAATTACCCCTACAACCATTAGCAATATGACCCACCTGTCCGCACCTGTAGCATTTAACCCCTATCTTTCGTACACTCCCTTACCAAATGTCCCGATTGCCCACACCCGAAACACGCCCCTAAAGCCCACCTACACTCATTCTTTGTATGTCCTTCCTTTCCACATCTAAAACACTTCGCTCGACTTCCACTCACTGACCTTCCCCTTTGTACACTGCTATCCCTAACCCGTCCAACCCGTTGTTCCCTTACAAACCCACCATTCATCCTCACTGGCACCTCCACATTACTTGCTCTTACACTCCTATCTATTACACTATCAGCCATTCTCATTGGGCCCCTCAACACTGCATCCCTAAAGCTTCCAAACTCTGGCGCTCTCTCATCTACCCCAGCCCTTACACTTACACTTCTGCTCTCTTTTATAACCTTGTCAAGCTCATAATCTTCTACAATTTCCAAAATTTCTCCCCAAGTCAACCTTTCATTCGTCCATCTTTTCTTCTCCTTCCGCTTCAAGTTCACAAATTCTCTAACTCCATCTGGCACTGTCGCTAACAACTTCCGTACTAACTCCTTACATTCATTTATCCCATCATCCCCAAACTTCTTCCTTGCCAACGTCTCCAGCCTACAAGCATACAGTGACAAGGTTTCCCCAGCTTTCATTCTTGCCTCATCAAATTCATTCTTCCTCTTATACTTAACACTCGCCTCCATACACCTCGCTTGCTCAACTAGTCTAGCTTTCACCTTGTCATACTCAACATCTCCCACACTCATAATAACCCTATACATATCAAGCAAAAACCCAGTCAAATATTCTCCTAATTCTCGTGCCCACACTCTCTTACTTTCCCCATACTTATCCTGACAAAACCTTTCATACTCCCTAAAGAAATCATGCACATCCCTACTTCCATACTCATTATACCTTTCACACCGGGGTACCTCCCTCACATACATAGCCTTTCTCACTTCTTTCTCACTCTCACTTTCGCTACTTTCACTCTGTCCTTTCATACCCTCTTCCGAATACAAAGAGTCCACTTCCGCACTTACATTCATCTTACTCATTACACTCTTCTTCCCCCTCTTTTTATCCACTTTTATCCACTCACCTCCATCCACCTCACTATCACTACTGCCTTCACCCTCTCCCTTTCTTTCCTGCCTTCCCACTTCCTTACCCTTCTTACCAGTTTCCTTTCCCTTTCCCTTCTTCCCTTTTTCTTCCCCTGACTTATCCTTACTTTCCCTCTGTTCCATCCCTTGCTTTTCATTCCCCTTTTCCTTACCCTGCCTCTCATTCCCTCGTTTCTTACTTCCTATTCTCATATCACTTTCATCACTCACGCTTCCATTCACTTCTTCCTCCTTTTCTTTCTCTCTTGCCCCTTCACACGTTCCAGAGAACCTGCCTCCAACAGCCCCTTCTCCAAAAACACCCTTATACATAACTTTCACCATTTCTTCCACACCTTTCACCATTCCCTCCAACTTTTTATCCACCCTCTCTTCCATTCTCTCTTCTGACTCTTTCATCTCCCCTTTCATTTCTTCTTTAGCACTTCTTAGCATTCCCCCCATCTCCTCCAACTGACTCCTCAATCTCTCATTCTCACCCCTCAACCACGTATTCTCCTCTCTCAACCTCACCAGTTCCTCTTCCATCCTTCTCTTCAGTCACACTACCAGCCACCAATCTCAATTGCAGCTGCAATGCCAGCTGCCCCACGTTGGGCGCCAAATATTATGTGGCGGAATTTAAAAAACACAAAAACAATACACAACACAGATACACAGAACATATAACCACATACAATACTCACTCTGATCCTCGGTTGCTGGGAGATGGATGAACTTGTCCACGGTCGCCAACACAGTAGACAAAATTACACAAACAAAACCAAAAACAGACTTTCAACCCCAAAAAAACGAGCAAAAAGGAAGAGACACATGCACAGACAACAATGACATCCAACGGAAAACACACGACTCATGAAACATACAATAATCCACCATCAATGTCCGCCTTGCACAGAACTCAGCTCAAGACTCACTCAAAACCGAAAAAAACTCCCTCGACATTTGCACAGACAGACAGCACCGTAAACAAACTCGAACTAAAGACCCTCATCCCTCTTCCAACAACCGAAGCACTCACTAACGACAATTACACTCTCTCTCTCTCTCTCTCTCTCTCTCTCTCTCTCTCTCTCTCTCTCTCTCTCTCTCTCACAAAACGTTGGGAAATGCTAAATACAAACAAATTTATTCATCCCTCTATATGGCCACAAGTAACAGCAGTGGCCGCGAAACCGATCTCCCCCCAACCAGCAGGTTTTTTCATCAATGATGAAATCCCCAAGCACCGCCTGCTGGTAGACACGGGGGCAATGCAATCCACCTTCCCGCCAATGAAGGAAGATCTTAAGAAGAAACCTGACTCAACAAACTCCCTCATTGCAGCAAACGGGACACCCATCCGCACATACAGCACAATGACACGGATCATCCCCATCCTGGGTCACAGATACCACTGGCCCTTTGTCGTCATGGAGGTTAAGTTCCCGCTGCTGGGCACAGATTTCCTAGGGCACCACGGACTTCTCGTCGACGTCGGAAGGGAACTACTGGACACAGGAACCTGTCACTCCTGCCAGCTTGCCAAAGGACCGGGGATGCCAGCCATCTGCTCCACAGCCTCCAGCAGCTACACATCCTCCCTACAGGAGTTTCCAGACGTGTTTAAACCGGGGGCTTCAGCAAAGCACGGCATATTCCATCACATCACCATGACAGGCCCACCAACTCACGCAAAGTTCCACCGCCTGTCCCCACAAAAGCCAAATGGGCCTTTGCAGAGATGGAACAGATGGGCATCTGCAAAAAAGCATCAAGCCCGTGGGCATCACCCCTCCACATGGTAAAGAAGGCGGATGGCTCATGGAGGCCGTGCGGAGATTACCGCCGCCTAAACATAGTGACGACACCAGACCACTACCCCCTCCCAAACATGCAGGGCCTGACGAGCGCACTCCATGGGGCAAAGATCTTCTCCAAAATGGACCTGCTCAAATCATATATCCAAGTCCCTGTGCACCCCGATGGTGTCCCAAAGACCGCCATAATAATGCCCTTTGGGTCTATACATTCTTTTATTCAACCTTCAGTCTCAGAAACGCAGGTGCCACATTCCAGCGACTGATGGACACCATTTTGGGGGACCTGCCCTTCTGCGCCTGCTACGTCGATGACATCCTGATCTTTTCCAGGGCGCCCGAGGAACACCTTCGACTCGTCCGGGCAGTCCTAAAATGACTACAGGAGAGTAGCCTAGTGGTGAGGTTCGACAAGTGCATCTTCGGGAAGGAAAAAATAGATTTCCTTGGGCATGGGATCTCACCTGCAGGAGTATGTCTGATTGCATCTAAGGTGAAGGCCATAGAGAAGTTCCCAGAACCCCAAAACATCAAGGCCCTGCAGGGGTTTCTGGGGATGATAAATTACCACAGATGGTTCATCCCCAACGTCGCCTGAATAATGTACCCACTAACATCAGTCCTGAAGGGAAAGCCAAAGGCGCTGACCTGAGAAGCTCAGCAGCAGAAGGCATTCAGCGAAATGAAGGCAGCCCTTGCCAGTGCCACAACTTTGACACGCCACAACCCCGCAGCCACCCTCAGCTTAAACAACGGATGCCAGCAACATCACCTGCAGTGCAGTACTGGAGCAGATGGTGAACGGTGCCCCTCAGCCCTTGGCCCTCTTCAGCCACAAGTTCTCACCAGCCGAAACCCGCTACAGCACCTTCGACAGGGAACTGCTGGCTATCTACCAGGCCGTAAGGCACTTCAAGTACCTGCTGGAGGGCACCGAATTCACCGAATTCCTGATGGACCACAAACCCCTGGTACACACCTTCACAAAGTGGGGAGATGCATGGCCGGCAAGACAGCGGCGGCACCTAACCGCCATCTCAGAATTCGGCTGCACCATCAAATACGTCCCTGGGAGAAAAAACCCAGTAGCCGACGCCCTGTCGAGAATAGAAATAAACTCCCTTCAGCTTGGCATCGACTACGAAGACCTGGTGAAGGAGCAAGCAGTGGACCCTGAGACGGCAGCCTACAGAACGTCACTGACGGCACTGAAGTGGGAAGATGTGCCCTTAGGAAACTCTAGAACAACGCTCCTCTGCGACACCAGCACAGGCCGCCCTCACCCCCTTGTGCCAGCTGCGAGGAGAAAGCAGGCATTTGACGTGATACACGGTCTCTCCCATCCTTCAGGGCACACAACAGTGCGCCTTATAACCAACAAGTTAGTCTGGCACAGTATCAACAAGGACGTGCGTCGTTGGGCGAGGAACTGCATAGTGTGCCAGACGAGCAAAACATCTTGCCACACGGAATCAGGGATCGGCGAATTTCCCCAACCACTTTGGCGCTTCAACCATATCCACGTCGACGTCATCAGCACCCTTCCGCAGTCCGGAGGAGCAAGATACCTCCTGACGATTATGGACCGCTTCACCCATTGGCCCGAAGCAACCCCCATGAAGGAGGCATCCACCACATTGTGCACAGAGGCCCTTCTCTCCAGCTGGATCAGCTGCTTTGGAGTGCCCGAAAACATCACCACGGACAGGGGCCCTGCCTTCCTCTCAGAACTCTGGTTCTCCCTGGCACGTCTGATGGGCACAAAGCTGCACAGCACAACGGCTCCATCCCTGCAGGGAATGGCACGATCGAGAGAGCCCACCGCTCTCTTAAGGCAGCTCTCATGGCAAGCTGCACCAATGAGAACTGGAATGCACAGCTCCCCTGGGTCCTCCTGGGTCTTCACACTTCACCTAAAGCAGATGGCGACGCCTCCCTGGCCGAAAAGGTCTACGGGGAAACATTGGTCGTGCCCAGAGAATTCTTCCCGACGTCAGCTGGAGGTGAAGATATGCCCCTCCCGAGGTTGAGGGAACTCTCACGAATGTTTGCTCCCTGCCATAGGACCTTCACTGACAGGACCAGCAGATACAACCCACCCGCCTTAGACTCCTGCGCCTACGTCTTTGTCAGGGTGGACGTTCGTCGGCTGCCCTTAACGAGGCCTTACAGGTGGCCCCACAGAGTCATCAGGCAGGCGCCTAACGCATTCCTGCTGGACATCCATGGGCATGAGGACTGGGTAACGATCGACAGGCTAAAACCGGCGTTCCTGTTGGACAGGGAGTGAACAGGCAAGCGACCCAGAGTTCCCCCTCAGCAACACTCCACAGGAGCAGCCGTCCTCACTCCGAAAAGAGGTACAGGACGGCCCAGGAAACAGCCCACGCCAGAACCAGAGGTCGCACCCAGACCCCGCCCACAGTTCTCGAGAAGTAGAGGCCCATTCCAGTTGCTGCAGCGCCTCCGCGATTGATGTGTCATCCAATAATTTCTCGCATAATTATTGTCTTAGGGGAGTATTGTAAGGGCGTCAAACCACCTCTCCGTTCCTTGTGTTTCGCTCTAAATTTGTATATTAATCATGTCGTATTTGTCACTTGTCATTATTTCAGATTCTTTATGTATCTCATCATATGTATCATTCTACGGCCTATTCGCCGATATATATATATCTGCCTTGTACATGTTCTGTAATGCTCTGTATATGTCATTTTATGTCTTTCAACAAACACAATTCTGTACGGATGCAGCGGGGGGCCGCAGGTCGCCCGCTACCTTTCCGTCCGCTTTCCGCATTATACTGTAAGTTATTGTCGTGAACAATAAAGATGTTACGGGCTGCTCTAGGAGCAAGAGCCCGTGCTGGCACAAGGCCAGCTAAATCTGAAACAACAACAAAACAACAATAAAGATAAAGGCAGAGCCCTCACCAAAATCACTTTCATGCATCATAATAAAGTTTTCATATCACCTACCCATCTCACAGACTCATCAACATAGAGTTACGGGCTGTTCTAGGAGCAAGAGCCCATGCTGGCACAAGGCCAGCTAAATCTGAAACAACAACAGCAACAATAAAGAATCAGTCTCACTTTTGACCTTTCTTGAACCTCGCATAGCAAATATCAAGTGAGGATTAACTTGTGACCTACACGATTAAAGGGCAAAGGATGGGGTTTTCTCATAAGTACACATATGCGAAGTTAGAGTCTAGGATCAATTCAATAGGTGAGCATGACTTAATCGTAATTTGGCAGATAAGTAGCACATGAAATTGGCGCGAACACGCATGATTTTAGCGCCAACACGCAAGATCTTGGCGCCAACACAAATAATTTTGGCGCCAACCTGAAAGTTTTTAGTTACGATACAAGAAAATATCCAACGCACATGAAATCAATTGGGAATTACTTAACATAACCACACTACTTATCAAAATCAATTAAGTGATACATACACTATATGTTAAGAAATTCAACTTGATAAATCTCCGACAATCTCGCTTAAAGATGGGAAATAGCCATTGTATTCAAAATTTGAACAGACCAGCGCATGGTCGCATTAAAAATGGATAAAGATTTGTGCATCAGCCATATTAAGAAAATACAGAGGAACTGGTGACTAACATCCTTCTAGTTACGGATCTATGGGTAGAAGAATATGAAAACAGAAGGGAATTTATAAAAAACAATATGGTATTATTACAGACAATAAACTTTAAAAAGTACAATTTAGGAATAAGCGAGGGAGCCGTTTCAAAGACCTCTCCCATCTACTACTACTACTACTACTAATCTTTGGATTGGGTAAGATGATTGTTGGGGGCAGAAGTTGCAGAACAACGACGACGACGACGCCTGAACTTGAATGCAACATGCCAGCCCGCCAAGTGGTGGAGTTCCTCGAAAGTATAGGATGTTGTCAGAGGTGTATATTGATATATTTAGGGGAGAGGTCAGAATCACTCTATGAAAGTCAAATACATCTGGGTAAACTAGTTGAAGAAGCTGCAGGAGCCCTAGAGAAGAGCCTAGAGGAGCTGCCATCGCAGACGTCTGAGACACAAACACCGGATGAAGTAAGAGACTAAGAGACTTTTCTCTTCTCTCAGGTTTTGGCGAAATTCGACCTCTTAGATTCTGTGACATGAGACCCTAGGCTTAGGTTAACCTGGGCTAGTTGCAACAGTAAAATTTTATGAGTTGCCAATATAAAATAATACCACGTAACCTAGGGGTGTTTACTGGTTACAGTTTTGCACCATTAGCTATGGAGGGGGTGGGGGACAGGTATTGCCTTACCTTATAAGTCGTACTTTGATGAAGAGGTCATTTAAAAAATGTAGGTTACAATTTCATATCATGTATTGGCAGTGTATTGGCAACTTATAAATTAATACCGCTGCAACAACCCTTGGTCAGTTTTTGGGTAGTTTGGACGACCGAGGGATGCGCCCATAAATCATTAACAATGACTCTAAATGAAAAATTGCACAGATTAAATGGCTCAACGTGCCAGATTCTACCCAAAAAAGTAACTTACTTTGCCAATTTGCCTGATTTTCCCGCGGAACTAAGTAACAAGTTTTTCAGCGTTAGACTTTCCAGCCACCTCCCCAATTTATATTTTTTTTGGGTAAATCACATCAAAACAAAAAATTTCTTCTCAAGTAACAGAGTTAAGGACTTGAACTCCTCATAAACTAATACAAGGGGCAAAATGTCACAGAAACACCCTAGTTTACATTAGGTTGGTATTTTTAGGTTCTTTTACTACCTTATCATTTCCTGGCCATTTTTGCATGAAAAATCCAAAATGGTTTTCATGCAAAATGGTCAACATTCACCTTTGGAAATGGCTGGCTGGAGTCTTCTGAAAAATTACCCGCCTCTCCATCAGCTCTTCAGATGGCGAGTGAGGCACTCCTCTCAACCCATAGTTCCTAAGGCTGTTGCCGCAAGATGATAAGGCCAGAAGTTGCCCTGGCCTGATTGCGGGAAATTTAATTCCGTCCAATCGTATCTCAGACTGACCCAGGTCATGCCGTAGGGCTTACGGATTAAATACTTCGAACCAATCACAATGTGTTCTATCGATATGATTCATAGGGCTAGGCCAACACCAGGATCACACGTTCTTTCTTTCTCGAACCGGAAAGTCAGGACTTGAGTTTGTTTCCAACCACTTTACCAAAGTTATTTTTCTACGTACTGCGTCCAGAAGCGATGCCTAGAAGGTGTTCCGTGTCCATTTCAGGCCTTTTTGGATTTAGTTAAGCGCGTCTATCTGCCCAAGAGCCGCCAGATATCCCCAATATCTGATTTACTTTCCCAACCATCTACAATAAGACCCGGACCGAGTAATTCCCACTCACCTGTTCGGCAGCCAGCAGTTGCAAAGAAGCCCAGGACAGTAGGACCTACGAAGCCAATACTGTTACCTACGTGGTCGAACAGCAGCGACTTTGAATAAGGTAAGCACAGCATTTACCTGCCTTTTTACATTTGTTTTTTCTGACACAATATACAAACCCGAGGTCCTTTACATTAGGGATTACTTTCAGGCGTAGGCTGGAAATGGCCGTTGAACTTCAAACAAGGTGGTTAGGCAGTTAACTACTGTCTGGGAGGCGGAAGTACCGCCTGCCCGGATGTAAACATTCCAATTTGCTTTCGGCCATCGTAGCTCACGGACGTTGTTCTTCGTCGCTCTCTGCCTGACTGCTCTTTTTTCATCAGTTTGGTGGGAACTCTTATTTTTTTTGTTTATCATGGACAAACCAACTAAGCCTTCCTATCCCAAGCGTGTATGTCCTGGGGTGGGAGGGAAAAAATGTATATCTTTTCGATCTAGCGTCGACGCGGACCCACACGCTTTCTGCCCATCTTGCAGGGGGCGTGTGTGTTCGCGCGATGCTCCCTGTAGTGAGTGTTGCTCTTGGTCCCCCAAGCAATGGAGGAAGTTCGAGGGGAGGAGACGTTACCGTCGAAAGCCTACCAAGGAGTCGTACGAGGGAAACGCCCCCGACGACTCCGTTGGTGGCGAATGTGTTGGGTTCGTTTCTCCCTCCCGGCGAGCTTCCCCTTCTTGCTCCCTCTCCCTCGGGTGAGGACTCCCCCTCCCCTTCCTCTTTCGTTTCATCACTTGTGGAACGGCGCGGGAAAGAGTTGGACTGGGACATCCTCTCGGAGGTCTCTTTCCGTTCTGGAGGGGAGTTTTTTCCTCCAGAGCGAGTGGAGGCTTCCCAAACTAACCCGACTTTTGCTTCAGGTCTCGGGCTGGATAGCCAGGCTACGGACTCGGCCTCAACCTGGCTACACCTGGGCCTACCTGGCACGTCACTGGAGGGACTGGCACCTCATCTCTCCACCACTCCAGTGACCACTCACTCGGCAACGACAGCCACTACAACAACCATCACCATGTCCAGGTTTGCGCAGCTCCCGGTATCGGTAGCTTCACATCTGGATACCCAGGTCTCGGCTTCCCCTGCCGTGCAACACATGGTACCGTTGCCTCCTGGCTTCCTGGCCGCGTTCACGCACGCAGGCCCCGCCTACATGGTGACGTCATTCTTCCTGTACGTGACTGTCGCTACCCCCGTTGCTGACCCTGGCTCGCCTACGACTGCAGTTCCTCGCTTCACGTTCCAGCCCGGCCCTTCGTCTGTTCCTCTCCCCATTCCATCAACTGGCGCGGCCTGACATGACTACCCACGCGGGAGGGGCGGTGCCTGCATTCCCGGCCCCGCCCACTTTTGTTCCTGGCCGACACGCAGTTGCTACCACCCAGGTAAGTGCTGGCCCGAGCTCCGCAGTCTCTTCCGGGGATGTGCCTCCTGCTGCAGCCCCTCCTGCCGTTCCTGAGTCTTTGACTGCGCCCGCCTGGTTTGGGGATCTAACAGCGATCTTGAGGCAGATGGTGAAGAAGAAGAAGAAGAAGAGGTCTAGGAAGGTGTCGTCATCTTCGTCTTCGTCTTCATCATCGTCATTGTCTTTGTCTGCTGCCTCTTCTGCTTCTCCTTCCGGGGCTTCGCACCGAGGCTTCTAAGGGTCTGCCTCCTTCCACAGGGAAGGCAGTGGGATCTCTCATCGGCTCTTCCCGATCCTCGGATCAGGGAACCATTGCCCTGGCCTCTGGGTCAGTCGCATCAGGAGCCAAGGGCGTGCAGACCACGGTCTGCAACCCCTCCCCCCCCTGTGCCTAAGAAACCTGCTTCGAAGGTCAGCGAGTCCGCGTCAGACACTCGTTCGCGAGTTGGTCTGAGCACCCGGGTACCCTAGTCTGATATGGGAGAAACTCCTCGCCGTACGGACCAGGTCGTGGGGCGAGAGAAAGAGCCTGGGCATGCAGGTGCCTCGGCTCTTCCTGCTGGCACTCCTGTGAGTGCCAAGTCAGGTTCTCAGGATAGCGCTTCAGCCCCTCGGGGCCGAACGCCAGGAGAGGTGGAGAAGAGGTCCCCTGCTCAGTCTTCCCGAGAGGCTATGGCCTCGAAGAAGACTGGTGCGCCAAGCTCGCGCCAGCCAGCCGCGCGCTCGACTCCTCCCAGTCTCCGGCCACGTCCACGCGGCCAGCCTGGCTCGGGGGAGGCGAGTGCTCGGCTCTTGCGAGCCGCTCCACTCTCGCAAGCTGCTCCGCTCTCCTCGGGAGATTGCTTCTCCTAGGCGAAAGCAGTCTCCTCGACCCGGGCTGCCATCACCACCAGGGGTTGGTGATGGCTCCCGGCCCACTGCCTCAGTTGGTTCTGCCAGCAAAGCCAGTGGGGGCACCTGATCCTCCTCGCCTGTCCCCTCCGCCTCTTCAGCTTCTTCCAGGGGGCGCGAGTCGGACAGGAAGAACTCTGGCGAGTTGTCTCCCCAGAGTTCTACCTCGTGGGCGTAGGAACCTGGCTCGGTCCTTGGCTCGACCAGGTCTTATGCCTGCGTGGTCCAGGAAGGATCACGGGGTTTTGCCGAGGTTCTCCCTCCTGCAGGGAGAGTAGATTGGGAGGAACGCACCCTGGAAGGACTCGAGGGTCCTCTGCCCCAGGATGCGGATACTCCTGAAATACAGAGGACTTTTGCAGAGGTTATCGCGCTGATTCGTCAGCACAATGACCTCGGGGAAGGGACCACGGCTTCTGCTGTGGATCGTCCGTCGTGCCTCGAATCCTTTTGGGGACCTAAGAAGGAACCCAAGGCTTCGGTGGGGCTACCGTGGTCCACGCTTGCTGAGGGGGTCCTCGACCAAGTGAACAGTCTTGTGTCTGGGCAAGACAGCTCATTTCATTCGAGCCACTCGGACAAGCTTCTTCCCCCCCCCCCTCTGCCTCGCCAGAAGCATTTCTATACTCCAGTTGGAGGGGCTTTGCTGACCAAGCAGGTTGACCCGGACCTGACTCGTCTGGATCCGGGTCTGACGTTGCAACAACTTACTGGTGAGAGTATCTCCCTCTCCCAGCAAGAAGCTGCAACCCTGGAAGCCACCACCATGGCGGCCTTCCAAGCAGTCTCCTGGCTCGATCTGTGGTCCTTCACAGTATCGAGGGTAGCTTCTTCCTCGGGCGCTATCGTACCTGGGGAGGACTCCGCCTTTGGGAGACTGTGCCAGTCTGGGGGTAGGGCTATTTCCTACCTCGCCCACCAGACTGCGAACCTGTGGGCAAACCTGGTTCTGAAACGAAGAGATGCCGTTCTCTCTCGCTTCTCCAGGTCTGTAGGTCCTGAATCAGCAACTGCCCTCAGGAATGGACCGTTGCTGGGTTCCTCCTCTCTCTTCCCTAGAGAGCTGGTGGACGCCGCGGTAGGCAAATGCCGGGCTGATGACAGCAACCGGCTTGTCCACCAGGCAGTGGCCAAGACCTTCAGGTCTTCTCATCCCACTGCGGCCAGGTCTTCGGGCCAGGCTGGCACTTCTCGGCCCTTAAGAAGTCCCAGTCTTCGAAGGGGACCCGAGGAAACACCCAGCCTTCTTCTTCCTCGAGAAGGGGGGGTCCCTCCCGCCCTTTTCAGCCCACTTTTCAAGCCGGTAAAGGGAGCAAAGGGAAGAAGAAGAAGGGGAAACGCTAGGGGCGGCGTTCCCCCCCAAAAGCTGCCGAAGGTGGGGGCGTGCCTGTCGAGCCATTGGGCAACATGGCAGCGACACGGAGCCGAGACCTGGATAGTGGATGTCCTTTGGGAGGGATATCTACTACCCTTCGAGTCTCGGCCTCCCCTCACCTACTCCCCGGTCCATCTCCAAACCTACGTTCCAGGATCATCGAAGGACACCGCACTACAGCAAGAAGTGCAAGCCATGCTGAGCAAGGGTGCTGTAGAAGTCGTGTCGGACCAGTCCCCAGGCTTTTACAGCCGTGTCTTTCTCTTGGAGAAAGCCTCAGGGGGATGGAGACTGGTCATAGACCTCTCTCCCCTGAACCGTTTCGTTCGCCAGACTCAGTTCACGATGGAAACAGCACAATCCGTGCTGGCCTCCATCAGGGAGAATGGCTTCTTACTTACGGTGGACCTGAAGGATGCGTATTTTCAAATACCCATCCATCCGTCCCCTTGCAAGTACCTCCGCTTTGTCCTCGGGGAGACGGTCTTCCAGTTCAGGGCACTTTGTTACGGGCTCTCGACCACTCCCCAGGTGTTCACGAGAGTCTTCTCTCTCGTGTCAGCTTGGGCCCACTCGCACGGGATACGTCTACTGAGGTATCTTGACGACTGGCTAGTCCTGGCGGGCTCTTGCTCGCAGTTGCTACAGGACAGGGATCGGCTCCTCGAGTTTTGCCGGGATCTAGGGATCGTGGTAAATCTTGGGAAGTCAGATCTCACACCCAAGCAGAGGATAAAGTACCTGGGCATGCTGATAGACACAGTGGCAGCGAAAGTCTTTCCCTCGGACTCTCGTATCAGCAAGTTCAGGCAGGCAGCACAACTGTTCCTGTCACGACAGGAGCAGCCAGCCCAGCAATGCCAAGTTGTCATCGGTCACCTGTCGTCTTTGGAGAAGCTAGTACCTCATGGGCGTATTCACCTGCGGTCTCTTCAGTGGAGACTAAAGGAGTATTGGTCCCAGTCCTAAGACCCCCAGTCCTTCCTCATCCCTCTTTCCGAGGAGGTGAGGGAGGACCTTCACTGGTGGACAGACGACAGGAACCTCTTAATAGGAGTATCCCTGCATACTCCCCCTCCGGACATGCTTCTGTTCTCAGACGCATCGACCGAGGATGGGGCGCACACCTGGAGGAGTTGCTGACTTCGGAGTGTGGCACCGAGGCGACAAGCGCCTTCACATCAACATCCTGGAACTCAATGCGGCCTTTCTGGCCCTCCAAGAGTTCTGGGATCGAGTGATGGGACACTCTGTGGTACTGATGAGTGACAATACCACGGTAGTGGCATATGTCAACAAGCAGGGGGCTGGTGTCCCACCAGCTTCATCAGTTGACGATGCCCCACGACCCACTCAGTAGAGCTGTCAGCCAGGTACATTCCAGGCAAGAAGGAATGTCGTGGCAAACAAGCTCAGCCGCCAGAACCAGGTGGTAGGGACCCCCTCCACCAGGAGATAGCGGAAAGGCTGTTCGATCTGTGGGGGTTGCCAGCTATCAATCTGTTTTACCACCCGGCACAACAGAAAGCTCCAGATCTTCTGTTCTGTCGTGCCGGACCCATGGGCTGCTGCGGAGGATGCGTTCCAGCTTCCGTGGAACAACCTCGATGTGTACGCCTTCCCGCCATTCTGTCTGATTCGCCGAGCGATCAGCTGAGTGATGATCACCCTGAATCTCAGAATGATTCTGGTGGCACCCAAATGGCCCCCAGGCCGTTTGGTATCCGCACCTGCTAGCTCTTCTCTCCGAGACGCTGAGAGAGATTCCCCCTGGCCCAACCTGCTGCGTCAACCTCACGTAGAGTGGTTCCACCTGGCAGTGCTTTCCCTGTCTTCACAGCTGGAGGTTATCCACCATCTCTTGCGAGCAAGAGGCTTTTCGCGTCGCGCAGCAACAGAGATGGCAGGATACCTCAGACGATCCTCCACAGCGGTATACCAGGGAAAGTGGTCCGTCTTCTGTGGTTAGTGTCGTCGAAGGGGTATCTCCCCGATCGGAGCCTCTGTTCAGCAGGTCGCGGACTTCCTCGTCTTCCTTCGCTGAGAGAAGCTTCTCTCCATTTCAGCCGTGAAAGGCTACCGCGCCGCACTCGGCCTAGTCTTACGGCTGAAAGGAGTAGACATCTCCTCTTTCGAGATCTCTCTACTGATGAGAAGCTTCGAAAGGTCTTGCCCACCCAGGGATCTCAGGCCCCCTGCGTGGGATGTGACTCACGTCCTGAGGAGCCTGACTCGCGCACCGTACGAGCCTTTGCAAGAGTCGTCAGACAGGGATCTGACCCTCAAGACCGTCTTCCTGCTAGCCCTGGCATCGGCGAAGAGAGTTGGCGAACTTCACGGACTTTCCTTTGATGTTAAACACTTGAGGGGATGGGGATCAGTTACGCTCGATTTCGTCCCGGATTTCTTAGCGAAGACTCAGAATCCTTCGGTCCCTGACGCATGGTTCGAGTCCTTCACGATCCCCTCCCTAGAGGACTTTGTAGGTAATGAACCAGACGAGATGCTACTGTGCCCTGTTAGAGTGCTGCGGCGCTATCTGAAGAGGACTCGACACCTCCGGCCTGAGTGTCGACGACTCTTTGTTAGTACTGGCTTGACCAAGAAAGAAGTGTCCAAGAACACCATCTCTTTCTGGCTTTGTGAGACGATAAGGAGAGCGTACTCTGCTGCAGGAGAAGACGACACCGGTACGCTTCGTCTGAGAGCTCACGAGGTCCGCAGCATTGGTCTGTCCCTTGCATTCCGGAAGAATATGTTGGTATCAAAGGTGCTGAAGGTGGTGGTGTGGTCCCAGCAGACTACCTTCACCTCCTTCTACCTCCGGGATGTTGCACACAAGTCCTTGGACACTTTTTCCTTGGGTCCTGTGGTGGCTGCTCAATAAGTTGTGTAGCTTACCCAGCTCCTCTAACAGGACAGGTTGCGTCTCGCCTAAGTTGTACGGTTGTGATTGGGATAATGAATGTGGAGTGACTGGCCTCTCTTCCTTCTCCCCATCCTGGCTCTCTTCCCACGGGCAGGGAGCGGATGTGCCGTTACAAGCTAGATCTGGCGGTCGATGCAGGTATGCGCATAACGGGAGCTCACGTTCTTTCTTCCGTTCAGGTTGATAGAAGCAACCCCACTCCTTCCTCTTGCAAGGGGAGGAAGGAGACCATGACTGTAAGACAAACCCAATGCTTGTATTTGCCTTTATGTCATCTGACGTCAAATTCTTCCTAGCCTACTTTGCATGAACTGACGTCTTCCTCTTTCATGCAAAGGGACCCAGAAGTCTGACAACTGATCCTGCGTTTCTTACAACCCGATCTTTTGTCAGAGGCAGTTTTTTCCCTTCCTCGCTCTCACGACCAGGAAGGGAAGACAAGGTGGTGAACTCCAGTCAGTTCATAGAGACTTAATCAGATTCCTCCCTCCAATCAATAAGTCTCCTAATGTAAAGGACTGAGGGTTTGTATATTGTGTCGGAACAAATAACAATTTTTAAAAGTAAATTGTATTTTTCCTAACTATACAAACCCGAGGTCCTTTACACTTTATGCCCACCTCATGCCACCCCTCAATCTGTTACCTGGGCCGAAAGGCAAATTGGAATGTTTACATCCGGGCAGGCGGTACTCCCGCCTCCCGGACAGTAGTTAACTGCCTAACCACTTTGTTTGAAGTTCAACGGCCGTTTCCAGCCTACGCCTGAAAGTAATCCCTAATGTAAAGGACCTCGGGTTTGTATAGTTAGGAAAAATACAATTTACTTTTAAAAACTGTTATTTTAAGACAGTTTCAGGAGCCTCAGTGTCCGAATAGCACTCCTTTGGCAACACAGCTCTTGTTAGAGTTTCAAGAGTCTTAAGATCCAAGATAGACACTCCTCAGTGTGATAGCACACCACGGTACTGCCATGGTCACCAAAAGGTCTTAGTGTCCTTTTATTTACTCTATGACAGTGCAAGTACACAAGCAGACAGAAGAGCATTCAGTACAGTGGCCAACCAGACATCCCAAGCAAGTTGGATGTAATTACAACAATTAATGAAGTCAGGAGACAAGGACAAGTTGATCTTGGCACCTTAACTTCTGGAAATTCATTCAACCTCTGAAGAAGCCTGATCATTGTCTTTCTTTTCTCAACTTCCTGAAGTTGATGCTGTCCTGATCTGCCTTCTCGCTCATTTGAATAAGTAAGACATCTTTGGTGTCCATTTACATCTAGATGCTTACACCTTTCGTCATTCTACATTTCAAAGGTGATCAGTGAGATGTATCATTCACCTTCCATGGTCCTATGACGCCAATGACAGTCTGACATCTATGTTGCCTCCGTAAAAACTTGACTTTCAACCCGATGCCAACAACTCATTCATTAGCTTCGAGTTGCCCGAGAAACGGTATCCAAATTATCATTTATCTGGCTAATAAGATGATTAAACAAGTGTACCCTGCAACTTCCTGGTGGACATCAGTACGTTTCGGGCCAGATCTTTCGAGGCCAGGGTCATCAATCTGTCTATCATATTCAGGAAGGACCTGTCGGGCAAGCACTAGGATGGAATGTAATTGTGCAGATCACTTTCATCTCCTTTTACCATGGGACATTGCCTATAGTTTCTTGGACTCCTTTTCCTTGGATCTTATGGTGGATGCTCAACAAGTCATGTAGTTCACCCAGCTCTTGAGGGACAGGTTGCTTCTCACCTAAGGTGTGCAGCTGCAAGGAGAAAGTGTGTGTGGACTGGCCACCCTTTTTCCTGTCTTCCTTCCTCTTCCAGTCGACAGAGGAACAGTGAATGAACTGCCACATGCTGGACTGGCGTTCATGCAGGTGATCTAAATGACTGAGTATCCCGTCGACAATCTAGCTCTGTTTAAATTAGTAGATGCAAATCCTTCCTTCTTTCTAGCAAGGGGAGGGAGGGACTGACTATGAGCAAGCCAGTGGTTCTTAGCTTTATAGTCTCCGACACTATGGGTTCATCCAAATCTTTTCAATTCAAGTATATTACATTCCTTTAATTCGAAATGCCCAGAAGTCTGACAAACATTCTCTTGTTTAGTAGCTTAGAGGTATTGTCTTCTTCCTTTGCTCTTTCATGACCAGGAAGAGAGTACCCAGGTGAGCCGAATTACCAGTTAGTTCAGAGATTTACTCAGAATCCTCCCTTCAAAAGTTGAGTCTCCCATATGTAAAGGCCAAGGGTTTGTACAGTAAACGCCCCATATTCACGGGGGATGCGTACTGCACCTCACCGCGACTAGCTAAAATCCGCGAAAACACTTAGAACTGCCTATTTTGATAGTTTAAACATAAGAAAAACCCTCAAAAAATGCTTATACCGAGTATTTTAATAGTTTTATCTCAAAAAGTGCCTTTTGTCATGAAAATGAGATGAAAATACAGTAATTAGTGAATATTTCTCAGTGAAAAATACTGTGAATGGGCGAATTTTCTGCGAACAATGGTAGATACGTTCCAAAGAGAAATCCACAAATACATGAGTCTGCGAATCGTGAGAACGCCAATACGGGGGTTTACTGTATTCGTGTGGGAACAGATGACAAATTTTTAATATAATTTGTATTTTTCCTGACATACAAACCTGAGGTCTTTACATAAAGGGCCCGCCCCTTACCACCCCTCATTCTCTTACCTGGGCCAAACAGTAAACTGCGTAGATTTGAGTGCACAGCGACTTGATGGGTGGTACTTCCACCCCTACCATTGGTAGCTGTTACCATAACTACTTTGCAAAAGTTTAAAGATGCAAAAGTTTAAAGACCCAGTTTCCAGCTCGCTGAAAGTTATTTCCTTATGTAAAGACCTCAGGTTTGTATGTTATGAAAAATTTGCCATATTGACTGTGAAGCAGAGGAAATATTGCCCACAGGATACTGAAAAATGAGTCTCTCTCTCTCTCTCTCTCTCTCTCTCTCTTTCCTTCATAAATCACGAATTTCTATATTTTGATATCTAACATAAGAATAACTTCTCACTTTTTCTTTCCAAAGTTGTCCTCTCTTTCTTTGTCATAAATCATGAATAATTTCCCTCTTGATATGTAAGAACAAACCCCCCTCTCTCTCTCTCTCTCTCTCTCTCTCTCTCTCTCTCTCTCTCTCTCTCTCTCTCTCTCTCTCTCTCTCTCTCTCTCATAATTTCACTCTTGATATTTAAAGTAAGGACAACCCCCATCTCTCTCTCTCTCTCTCTCTCTCTCTCTCTCTCTCTCTCTCTCTCTCTCTCTCAGTACTGTAATGAAATATGAATTACAGTACAGTATTAAGCTAACTTTTAAATGAAATTAGAATGCTTTGGGAGCATGATTTTATCATATTTAGGGTTTGAACTCTAGAAATAAACATTTACCATATGTATTAGCATTTTTTAGTGACCTTACAAAACACCTGTGAATCCTGCAGCCTTACACAAGGGGTTCTGGAACCTAACCTCGCATAAGTTTGAGGTATTACTGTATACATTTATTTTACTTTTGGCATCATTGACATAAGCCTATACTGATGCAGTACAAGTTTTGTTGATTATGTCAGGCATTCCTATAGGTCTAGCTCATATTTACAAACGTAATTCTTTTCAGAGCCAGTGTCCAGCACTTTCTTCAGAGAAAAACAGTCATCAGCTTTTGACACCAGATGAAGGCACCATAGACATAGATGGTATTTGTATGTCAGCTAGTAATGGCCAAATTGAACATGTCTCAAAAAAACAAAAATATGCTGTGTGCATTGCCTGTATTGGTCTTCTTCAGTCTGGAAGTACATCAAATGTCATCACACAGGTAATTCAGTTTTGCCTCTAATATTATTTTCACAGCTGGTACAGTATTCTATGAGAATAGTTATAGTTTTTGTTTTATATTTGTTCCTACGAGAGTACAAACCGTCACCTTACATATAGGAATATTACAAAGGGTCAGTTGATGTTGGAATGCCATCCACTCATTTGTT
The DNA here is from genome assembly GCF_040412425.1 of Macrobrachium rosenbergii. Taxonomy (NCBI): domain Eukaryota; kingdom Metazoa; phylum Arthropoda; class Malacostraca; order Decapoda; family Palaemonidae; genus Macrobrachium; species Macrobrachium rosenbergii. Next base: position 48,628,174 of record NC_089796.1, read on the forward strand.
GGTAACCTTTCACTTTTTTCAACTATTGTTACTTACTTGTTGGTAACCTTTCACTTTTTTCAACTATTGTTACTTACTTGTTGGTAACCTTTCACTTTTTTCAGCTGTCATTGACTCAAGATATTGTTGTTTTCTGAGTAGCATGATTCTCAACTGGGTTGTGAAACTTTACATACCTTGTATTATTTTCTGTTTTCAGTTGTTAGTGGAGACTGCAGTAACTACAGGCCAATTTCTATTCTCCATGTGCTCTCCAAAGTTGCAGAAAACTTATTTTTAAGCCTCTTTATGAGTACTGTGGAGTCCAAAGGATTGTTAGCAAAAAGTCAGTATGCATATAGGAAGTTAGGTACCTGCAATGCTCTTTTAGATTTGACATGCCATTTGCAAGAGAAGCTTGATAAGGATTTTGAGTGCAGAGTACTCCAGATAGATTTATTGATGCTTTTGATTTAGTAAATCATAAGGCACTTTAGAATCTTGGAGTGGGTGGATATATTAGGATTACTTCAAGATTTCTTCTTAGGTAGTGGGTGGATATATATTAGAATTACTTCAAGATTTCTTCTCAGGTAGGCAGCAGCAAGTTGCTGTTGGTGGGATCTTTAGCAAACCAAAACCTTTTGTGTCTATAGTCCCACAGGATAGAGTTCTTGGTCCACTTATTTTTAGTGTGTACAAGTGATATTGTTGGTGGTTTGGTGTAGTAAAGTCTCCACTTAAGAGAAATGAAGCTGCCCTTAGTCTCAGTCATGACATGGAGCGGATTAGTGAATGGTGTAGTTGGTGAGGTATGAAGCTGAATTCCAGTAAAACTAAAATACTATTGATTAGTAGATCACATACTGATTTTCCTCCCCATCCTCCCCTTCAAGTGGATGGAACTATTAAATGAGTGTGCTGCTTTAACTATACTTGGTGCAACTTTTGACTTACATCTTGCTTTTAGAAACATCAAATAATCTTGACAGCAAATGCCACATGAAGGTTAGATATTTTATGTAAGGCCTCATATGTTTATAACTGATAACATCAGTGCAACCTATGTAAGCTCATTTCTCCTTCCTTTACTAGAATACTGTTTGGATGTTGGTTTTTGGTGGTAGGTTTCTGTTACCTAACATTAGTAGTTACGACTTGGACCATTGACGGACGGTCTCTTGCTTGTCAATTTTTCATAAGTTTTATTTTAACATATCTTTCACTTTTACAATTGATCCCTGATCCCCTTTACCTGCCAAGGGTAACCAGATTTGCTGAACAGCAGCATTAATATGTAGTAAATGTTCCTTGTTGTCGAACTTCTCAGTTCTAGAGGTTCTTTATTCCTCACACCGTTGGACTGTGGAACAGTCTCCCTTAGGATGTGCATTTGGAACTACAAAAGTTCAAGCAAAGATGCAATGCATTGCTACCCTAATCAGTTCTCTTTGTATTTTATAATTTTCTTACTTTTTATCTATTTTTGTTCCTTTACAAATACAAACCTTCATTTTTTACATAGAATTTGGCTTGTGGATGCAAGCTGGAATGGCTGTTAAACTTTCAGACAAGGTCTTTAACTACTGACGGTAGGGGGGAAGCCCCGCGGCCTTGTTGTTCTGCACTCCACTTTGCTTTCAGCCACAGTCATGTGGAGACATCTGCTGCGCTTCTCTGTCAGACTGCCATTAACTTTCTATTTACAGTGCAGTATTTTCATTTTGTTAAATTTAAAAATTTTTTCGTTGTTAAATTAAAATGCAAATTCCTCAATCATTAAAGCCTACTGTGAAGAGGAACCCTCTAGTCCTTTGGCACTGCCCAGGGAAGGACAGGCCCGGTAAATGGTTCCTCTCCTCTATTAAGGTTGATCCTTAGACTGTGTGTTTCATGCCGTAGGCATGAATATAATGAAAATAGTCCATGTTCAGAGTGCCGGATCTGGCCTACTGAACAGTAGGTGAGGATTGTTGGGAGGACGGAGAGAAAGAAGGGTTCTCTGGTATCATCAGAGTGCAGTAATCTGCCAGTGACAGAAATTCTCTCCAGTTCCTTTTTACCTCCTTTTTACCTCCAGCCAAAAGTTCACCCTCTGTTACCATTCCCAAGAGAGGGGTTTTCCCTTTGTCCACTCCTGGTACATCAGCAGAGAGCTGTCGATGTGGGGAAGACAACCAGCCCATTTCCTCTCTGGCAGTCTCTCTTGGCTCAGAGGAGGAGTTGCCCTCAGTTGGATGCTTGTTTTTTGGTCATAGGGAGGCTATCTCACCTAACCCAAACCTTTGTTGCAGGTGCTGTGGAGACCGAGGGGCTTAGGAAGCTTTGGCCATCCTTAGGCCTCTTGGGGGAGCTGAGTGTGTCTGTTCTAATTGATGACTTGAAAGCTGTGCAAGACCTTCCTGTTACTGCTTTGACCATAACCGTGACTTCTATGGTTACGGCAGCCGCCGGCATGAGGACTGTCACCATGTTGTTGGTAATTCCGCACAGTCCATCGATGATGTGCCCCCAGGTGCTTTCGTTGACTTCATCATTGAGTGACATCCTCCTCTAAGGCTACCCTCCACAAGAAGAAAAAGTTGAAGAAGAGGAGAATGAGATTGTCACCGTGGTCTTCATCTTCATTGTCGAGTGCTGTTGCTTCCTCCCCTTTTTCTTCCAAAGATAGCAAGCCACAAAGAAGAAGGCTGCCTCGCCTGCCTGCAGGAAGTCTCGTAGAGCTCCAGCTGCCAGCTGTCTCCCACAGAGAGGGCTACTGGGTCTCTCGCTGGCAGTACTGTGAGTACCAATGCTCCCATTGCTGAGCCCACAGGAGCAACCTCTGCCCAGGGTTCTCCAGACCCCTGGTGTGCTGGTTCTAGCCCCAGTAGCTTGCCTACCTGGGCTGGCAAGGGTTCCTGGTCTATGGACCCGGGCCTGGCTGCCAGCACGGTCCAGTGAGACGTGAGCAGAGAGCGGGAAGGTGCTCCCTCACCCCCTCCTGCTCTTCAAAGCGAGCAGCCTAGGGGTCTCCAGATATTGGCCCGGTCACCCGGGCAAGGCAAGAGGAGGTCCTCCTCTCAGTCATCTCCTGTATAAGCCTCGGTTTCTAAGGAGGTTGGAGCATGCACGTGGGACAGCCCCCACCCAAGTATGCATGAGCAGGACTGCTCTCCCCAACTCGTGCTGACGTTATCACCACAGGTTGATGACGGCCCACAGACTTTGGTCTTTGACAGACTGGGCAAGGGTCCTCGCGATGCCTCACCTGTTCCCTCCACCTCCTTTGGGTTTTCTGGGAGCCAGACAGGCCTAGGGCCTGGGACTAGAATCATTCTCACTCCCATCCTCAGAAGCGTACGTTCCTGGTTCGGTCCTCGGACTGTACAGGACATATGCTCGAGTGGTAACACCAGGGGCTCTGGTGAGTGACCCTCTCCTGCGGAGGGAGTGACTTGGGAGGACCAGGACCTGGAGGGACCTGTGGGTCCTATGCCCCAGAACTCGGACACCCCTGAGTTATAGAGGTATTTCGTAGAGGTCATTAACGTGATAAGTCATTATAATGATGCAGAGGAAGAGACCTTGGCTTTTCCTTGGGCTGTTCTTCAGCTATTGAGTCTTTTTGGGGAACGCAGAAGGAACCCAGGGCTTTGATCAGCTTGACTTGGTCTACTTGCTGATGGGGTCTTGGACTGAGTGAATTCTCTTGTTTCTGGGCAAGAGAATTCACTTCAGTCTAGCCATTCATCCAAGACACTGTGTTCCCTCGGAGAGCCCACTGCTGACCAAACACGTTGACCAATACGTGACCTGTCTGCATCCCAGTCTGTTGCTGGAATGACTCCATGCAGAGGGAGTCCCCTCTCACAGGCAGGCAGAGGCATGGCCACATTTCAGACAGTCTCGTGGATGGATCTATGATCATTGTCGGTTGCCAAGATCACTTCCTTTTCTTCAGATTCCTGTACACCCGAATAGTATTCAGCTTTTAAGAGACTGATGTTGTCTGAAGGTAGGGCCATTACCTACCTTGCCCACCAGATGGCAAACTTGTGGGCAAACCTAGTTCTGAAGAAGTGAGATGTTGTATTATCTCAAATCTCTAGGTTCACTGGGTCTGAGTCAGCATTAGTGCTCAGGAATGGACCTGTCCTTGGATCTGCTTCCCTCTGCTAGGGGACAGGTGGAGGCCGCGGTGGATAGGCTGCGAGTTGAAAACAACAACAAGCTGGTTCACCAGGCAGTGGCCAAGACCTCCAGGTCTTCACTTGGCATTGTAGCCTGACCCTCTGGTCAGGTTGGCCTTCCCTCTTTGGGTTAGAGAAAGTCCCAGACTTCCTCAGCCTCTCTGCTTCTGCCCAGTAGCCCTCCTCCCTCTCCAGGAAGGGTGGAAGACACTAGGTCTGGTGTTCTTCCCCACTTGCTGCTGATGGTCAGGGGGTTGCTTGTTGGGCCATTGGGCAACTTGACAGCGGTATGGGGCAGGGACCTGTTCAATAGATGTCTTACAGGTAGGGTATCTACTACCTTTCAAGTCTTCACTGCCCCCGCCCTTGATTCAGTGTGGTTCTAGATTTATGTTCCTGACTCGCAGAAGGATCTTGGCCTTTGGGAATAGGTGAATGCAGTGCTCAAGGAAGGTGCTGTGAAAGTCATGAAGGATTGACCTCCAGATTTCTACAGTCGCCTGTTCCTAGTGGAGAACACGACAGGTGGCAGTTCATTCAGTTCTTGATTCCATCAGAGAGGGCCACACATAAGAGGTATCACCAGGCAGTGGAAGAGCTGGCACTTTATGCTTGGAGACTATCCAGCATCTCCTGCAAGTGAGAGGCTTTTCTCAGTGCACAGGGGGATGTCTGGATATCCGCAAAAATCCTCAGCGGCTGTGTACCAGGGGAAATGGGCCGTCTTCTTTAGTTGGTGTCATTGACAGAGTCTCTCTGCAGTCAGAGCTTCTCTTTGGCAGGTAGCGGACTTTCTCACCTTTCTTCCCCAAGAGAAGCTTCTTTCAGTATCAGCCATTGAGGTCTAGAGAGCTGCTCTTGGCCAAGTCCATAGGTTGAAGGGGACAGATCTCTAATCCTCATTGGAGATCTTGATGCTTCTGAGAAGCTTCGAACAGTCATGCCCATCCAGGGAACTCTTTGGCGAAGGGAGTAGGTGAGCTTCATGGCCTTTCCTTCAATTTTAAGTGCTCGAGGGGATGGAGATTTGTTGCGCTCGAGTTTGCCCCAGAATTTATGGTGAAGACTCAGAATCTGCTGGTCCCTGACACCAGATTCAAGTCCTTTCTGATCTCCTCCCAAGAAGACTTTTTAGGCAGTGATCAGGATGAGTTGCTACTTTGTCCGGTTAGGGTGCTGTGGTAATACCGAAAGAGAACTCAGCAGCTCAGGCCTGAGTGTCAACACCTCTTCGTTAGTACTGGCTCGACCAAGAAAGAGGTGTCCAAGAACAGGATCTCTTTCTGGCCTCCTGAGATGATCGAGTGGGCATACTCTTCATCTGACAAGGTTGACAGGAGTGCGGTCCAGGCGAGAACTCATGAAGTTAGGGTTATCACCCCATACCTTGCATTCCAGAGGAACCTGAGGGCTTAGCAGGTATTACAAGTGGGGATGTGGTCCTGACAGACCACATTCACTTCGTTCTGCCTACAGGATGTTATCCACAAGTTCTTGGACACATTTTCCTTGGGCCCTGTGATGGCTGCCCAACAAGTTGTGTAGCTCATCTGGTTCCCCTAAGGGGAGAGGTAGCATCTCATCCAAGGTATTCGGTAAGCAAGAGAGAATGCGTTTGAGTGACTGGTCTCCTCCCCTTTCTCTTTTACCTCTCTCTCTCTCTCTCTCGTAGGGTAGAAAGGCAGGTATTGAGCCATCGCATGTGGGAGGGATGAGTCATGCATGTGAGTTTTCATCTTTTAGTAATAGATTGCTTAGATGCATGTCCCCCCTCTCTCTTGACAAGAGGAGAGGGAGATTGACAATGAAACAGACCCGTTGGTTTTTAGTAGCAGTTTAATTGTCTCCGACACTATTGAGTTCATCCAAGCCTTAGTTAAGGTAGTGACGCAAGCTTGTTACATCTCTTGTGCCCAACAAACTAGAGGTGCAGGATTTCTTCCTCAGCTCTTCCAGACCAGGAAGGTATTCCCAAGTTGGTAGAACTAACCAGTCCAGAGTTTTTCAGGCCAACAACCACATCACTTGTATACTCAAAAAATAACAGTAGACCAAGGACACTGTCCTGTGGAACTCCAGACCCAATAGGTCTTGGTTCACTAAAGATCCCATCAACAGCAACTCGTTGCTGCCTACCTGTAAGGAAATCTTGAATTAATCTTAAAACATATCTACCCACTCCAAGATTCTGAAGTTTATAAATAAGTGCCTTATGATTTACTAAATTGAAAGCAGCACTAAAATGTATTTGAATTACTCTGCACTCAAAACCCATATCAAGGTTCCCTTGCAAATGGCATGTCAAGTTTGAAAGAGAATTGCAGGTACCTAACTGCTTTCTATATGCATATTGACTATCAGCTAACAGTCCTTTAGATTTCACTTACTTATACAGTAGCTTAAAAATAAGTATTGCAATACACTCCCTGAACACCTGAATTAGCTGTTAATCCCACTAGCCCGAACAACTCTCAACTACCCATCCCACTATAGTGGGAATTTTAACAGCCAGCGTTACCAACGGTGCAGGTAAAATCCTGTCACTTGAGCTACCATAACAAACGGTTGGCAATGCTGACACAGGTGTGCGCCGACACGCCCCATTTTCGTCAATTGCTTTTTGTTCGCGCTGCTGGAAGGTTGTTTCCTTCTGCAGTGTGAGGTTTTAATCCTATTGCCCGACTTCTCTTTGTATTTTGTACTTGTGGTGAAGACCTGGATTAGATTTAACGGTTTTTCTCCTGGATTTTATGGATATCTTCGACGTGGAACGTCTTTTGGATTTGGACTCGCTGGTTCCCGGTCTCGATTGTGCGTCACGGACTTTTCACCTTCTACTACCGTGCCATCGGCTTCGACGTCGGCCTCGACTGCCTCACGACGGTGGACTCTGGCGCCATCGCTTATTCTTCCTGCAAAGATGGATGAGTACCTTGAGACACGATAGACATTCTGTCAGGTATGTAGGAAGGTTAAATGTGATGTCCAGGCTCATTGCGATGAATGTTCCCATTGGAAGGCACAAGAGAGGGATGATTACATTCGTCATCGCAAGTCTTTGGCTAGTAAGGGTGGCAGACGTCGGTCAGATTCTCGTTGCCTCAAGTGTCTCAGACTTCTGTTACAGATCAGTTGATGGATTTAGCGAGTTCAGTGGTAGTCAAACAGATAGAGGATAGGATTGCAATTAGTAAGGAAAATTCAATAGCTAGTCTTCTTCAACATTTCTCAGATAGGGATAATAATAGTATTAGGATGTCTAGTTCTTCTTCCTTTTCAGCTCCCTGCCTGTTCCAGAACCAGCCCTAACGGGTGCTGAGGGTAATGGCAGAACCGCAAGCCTCCAAGTGGGTATGGTCTGCCGCCCCTCGGGCGCGAGCAGGCAGTGAAGGATTCCCCCCGCCACCCCTTGTAATATTGATAAATTTAATGTTGGTAATGTTAGGATCAAGATCTAGGCGTGATAAAAGAGGATAGGTTTGGGTTTGGTAGTGAGAGAAGGTTTTAACGGTGCAGTGTCGTTTTCTGTAACGGGTTCCGGTTTCGGGTTCGAGTGGTTTTTGTGCTCTGACAAAAGTTTCTCCATCTCTTCTTTCGATCTGGCTCAGTCTCAAGTCAATGTTTCAGTTACGGTAGGGCAGAATCCTTCTGCTTTCGCCTCTAACTCACTTCCTACTGTTTTCTAAATCTCCTACTGTAGTTTCCCCCTTCCCTGTATTTTCTACTCCTTTCGGCTTCTAAAGTAATTTGCGGGACCTGCAATTGGCTGGGGCGGGTTATAAGACGGATGGCGGGGTTTTTCGACGGGTATAGACCTATGGCGAGAGGTTATATATTTTTTTTTTTCGCTAATGTTTTCTCAAACATTAGAGAGTATGTGACACAGTAGTGTCCAGAATTCATGTCGGATATGTTTTCAGGATTATTGAGGGGGGCCAGATTCGGTGTACCTTCGTTCCTTTTTAGTTCTAGGTTTTCTTCTTCGTTATCTGTCGCTTCATCTCCTGCTCCCACATTCTCTGTTACTCCCTTTTCAGTCTCCTCTTCGGCCCTTTCTTCTTTTGCTCCGGTCTTTCCTGCGGCTTCCGCATCTTCTGTTTTCCCTCTTCCTTCGATTTTGATTTTCCTCCTCTCGGGTAACTTTTTTATACGTCTGCTATTCCTATGCCTCCCACCTTTTCATTCCTTAGTAAAGTCTTCTCCGGTAGGAGGAGCTTCCATACAGGCGAAAACCGTTTCGGCAGATTTTGGCCACAGGGATCTCTTGTTCCATCCCTTCGGGTATGCGCAACCCCTTGCTTCCGCTTCATGCAGCTGTCCCGATAGTATCAGGAATTTCACAGGGTTTTTCCGTCGATTCCAGTTCGGGTTTGCGCTCTGCGGTTTTGGCAGAGCATGTGGTACCTTCTTCGAGTGGTCCGCCGCTTTCATTGCCTGCATTTTCCGCGGCGGTAACTCAGGCTAGCTTCTACCTCTTTCATTCTCCCTCCTTCATCTTCTTCCGTCCCTCTGCAGTGGTTTCGTGTGCACATCCTCCCCCAAGATTTAATAATGTTGGTTTGGCTACTCTCACTCGTCTTCCCCTTGGTAATAATGGGAATCGGCTCCAGGTTTCTATCAGTTCATCCTTCTCCTCCCGGCGGGTCCAACAATGCAGATTCAGCTCCGGGTACCCGATTAGGTGCGGGGTGCACAGCATTCTGGTTAGGTTGGTTCGATTGCGGACTCTTCATCGTTGTCCGGGGCTTCGTCCAGTGCCTCCTTCTTTGTTGGTCTTAGACCGTTTGGACATTGCGGAATAGGATTCTTATCCGTAGGTGCAGGAGATTCTGGCGGACTTAGAATGTCCTCTTGCCAGCAGTAGGATTACGGACACAGGCTTGAGTATGTTACTTCTTCGTACCCTCAAGCAAGAGCTCCGGACCTCCTGATTTTGAGGTTTTCATGACATTAAACCAGCTCCTGCCTCTTTTTTGTGTTGGCTGGTTTGGCTCGATCCGGTTAGCCAGGCTTTGGAGGAGGCGGATGTTCGCTTAGCATTGGTAGTTGCTTCTAATAGACAGCACTCTTTTCTTTTCTCTCTGAGTAGGACGATTTACGCAGTTCGAGGTAATCCTTTGGCAGGTGTCAGGTTGCCCCTCAACGAATCGGTTGAGGCATTCCTGTTTATGTCTCCAGCATCGTTTCGGCTCATAGGGAAGCAGGTGCTTGGGGGTATGTGGTGCAAATCAGACTGAGGCTCTTGCGCATTCTTTCTGGATGCGGTCAGTTATTGTAATGCGGGTTCTAAAGAGTGACGGCTATGTCTCTTCGGATCCATGGCAGTTGGCAGCCTAATAAATTTATCTCGAGGGGTCTGGCTCACCAGGCGAAAGCTTTGGCTTCGTCTACGACGTTTGGAGCAGGAAGTCGAAATTTCTATCTTGGTCATCTTCCCCCCCAGTATGTGGACGTTCACAGGAGGGATTGCTTAGAGCACCTTAAGCCTTAGCTAATTCTTGTTCAAGGATGATGACGTAGCCAGTATGACGAACATGGTTTCTTCTAACTCATGTCTCCGGTGTTGGCAATTATGCATCGTCGAGGATACAGAGTGTTGAAGTATCTAGACGATACAGAGTGTTGAAGTATCTAGACGATACAGAGTGTTGAAGTATCTAGATGATACAGTGTTTTGAAGTATCTAGATGATCGTTCAACTGGCCTCCTCTCCAGAGGAGCTAGTAAGAGCGAGGGAATTCTTTGGAATTCTTAACATATTCAGGTAATCAGATTCTCTCTCTTCCGCTGAGGGTTTTCACAACCCTAGAGAGAGTCCAATCGGTCCTTCACAGCTAGAAGGGTTCCCGTCCGGCAGGGAGCGGCCAGTACCAGCTCGGAGAAGCCTCTTAGGGAGAATGTCTCTCTCTCTCTCTCTCTCTCTCTCTCTCTCTCTCTCTCTCTCTTTCTTTTAATTCCAGGGTCTCGTGTCCGAATGCGCTCTCTCTTCAGGTATGTCTCAGGAATCGCTGGGACTTCCACAACGAGAACACTGTTATAATCGGGGCGATTCTTGCCTGTTGGATCGTTTGTGGTAGTGAGAAATGCATCTGACAGGGGAAAGGTCTATTGACTCCCCTCTTCCTGACGTTCATCTGTACACAGATGCCTCATATCAAGGTTGGGAAACAACCTTGGAGGAATCCAGGCCTCGGAACAAGAGTAGTCAATAAATCTTCGGGAAAATCATTGCTGTAAAGTAAGCCCTCAGTTGTTCTCAGTCTTAGTGCACTACAGAGTAGTGGCTATGTTTAGCGACAGCGTAATTGCCGTGTCGTATCTGAAGAACTCGGAGGGGAACAGGCTCAACAGAACTCAATACTATACTATAGCACATAGTCCTGAGAGGGTGCAAAGAACGAAAGTGTCTTCTTCCCCAATTTATATCAGGAGTCCCAAAGTACGGGCAAATTCGCTAGGTTGCTCTCGTTCAGGTATTGGGGGGGAGAGTGGACTTTGATTCTGGAAGTAATATGTCAGGTTCTCCGGAAGTGACCAGCAACTGTCGACTTATTCGCAACATGATTAAACCATCGTCTTCCGGATTATTTCTCTTTAAGGGTGTCCCCATTTCAATAGTCACCAAGGTGACGTTACAAGTTGGAATCACATGCAAGTGTACACCTTTCCCCCATCCGGTCTCATTAATCAGGTAATAGGGAAATTGCGGGAGAGTGGCAAGATGACCTTGACCCTAATAGCTCCCTGCTCGCCATAACATGCTTGGTTTCCGGAACTCCTGAGCTCCCTACAGAAGTTCCATTGTCCCTACCAATGCGAAACTACTACTTCTCAGACGACCGCATTCTTTCTATTATTATCCAAACCCTCGTGTGCTGGACCTAGTTGCAGGGCAACTGTAGAGAGAGCCACTAAACAGAACGGACTCCCTAAAACTGTGCCTAAATAGCGGATTTTCCTTTATTCCTCCGGGAAATCAAGAGTCTTTCGTATTCGGCCATTGCTGAGTACCGCGCAACGATTAGCGGCATATTTAGTTTCCACGTTCTTGAAGTTTAAAGTAGTAAGATAATCGTTGATTAAGTTCTTGTAAGATTGAACGTCCTGTTTTTGCCGACTTCGTGGTACTTATTGGAAGTATTTCAATATCTGTCTTGCTTTCCCCTGCCTCTGAACCTATTGAAACTATAACATTAGGACACTGAGAAGTTGCCTTTTGTTACGGCTTTAGCTTCAGCTAAAGGGTTGGGCGAGCTTCAGGCAGTTTCTAGGTTGGGTTCCTGTGCGAGAATGATACATATTTGTCTGTCTTCCAGAATTTGCGGCGAAGACAGAGTCGGAGGTTAAAACTCTGCCTCGTTCGTTTAAAGTTCTTTATCTGCAAGTGTTCATTACTGGTGATCCAGCGGAGATACCTTTATGTCCGGTGGGAGCATTAAAGTCTATTTATCAAGGGTTGCGAAACTCCTTCCACTTCCGCACACACTTGTCTCTCTGCGAATCCTCTGCACACACTTGTCTCTCCGCGAATCCTTCCCATCCGCTGTCAGAGAAAGTGATTAGTTACTTTCGGAGGGCTTCTCAGGGTTGTTCTTCGTCGTCTTCAGCTCTGTATTTTCCCAACCGCACAGTATTCGGAGTATGTCCAATTCATCTTCCTTTTCCCAGGAATTATTTACTGCCGTTTATTCTGGGAGCAGCTACTTGGAAGTCCATCTCAGTGTTTACTCATTTTACTTAGAGATGTTCGATTCGCCTCACAGCGTTTAGCGGCGAAGTCTATTATGTAGGGTGTGTTCAATTAGTTGAGGGGGTATTAACGCGGAGGTTCGGAGGGTTATTCTCTTAAGTGGGGGTTTACACGGTCAAACGATTCGTCGAACGCGGTTCGACAAACCTGTGTTTGAAGTGATGTTCGAACGTGTGAATGGGGTATTTGGTTGTTGAACACATTGTCAAACGGTTTGAGGAAAGTCTGCTCGAGCCTGACTATGTGGGCGGGGCTTCATTTTCCACAAACCGTTTGAATGTGAGAACGCGCGTCGAACATCAAACTTCAGTTTATAGTTGTAGTATTAACATCAGTAGCAACACCAATGACTTTGAGGTCATGAGCTGTCGGACTATTTTGCACGTGTAGCGGCAAAGTCTATTATGTAAGGTGCGTTCATTTAGCTGAGGTGGTATTCGCTTAGTGCAGAGGGTTATTCTCTTAGGCCACGTTAGCGGTGAAATCTATTATCTAGGGGCATTTATTTAGCTGATGCGGTATTCGCATAGTGAAGAGATTCTTAGGTTAACCAGGTAGAGGAATTCCTTTTAGTCTTTGGAATTCTTAGGCGACAGTGATAATGTAATCACATAAACTTAGGTTTAGTACGTTTTAAGTATCTTAGTCTTTGATAGTTTCCTTACGAGAGTCCAAGGGGGTACTCTAGTAGGCTAGGCTATTTCGTCGGCACCGAGATACTTCTTCGCTCATCGATCGTCGGACCTTATCCGGAGGATCAGCGGCTCGGCACACTGCTTTATTTCCCTCCATACATGAGAGGCTATGAATAGCCACATGGGAGGTCACCATACTCCTCCATACATGAGAGGTTCTGAAGAACCACATGGGAGGTCGACGGACTGAGACAGTACAGACCTGACGGGCCATCACAGTACTCTCCATCTTGTCTCATCACCAAAAGCAACGATTGATAAGGTGAGTGTTTAACTAGATAGGTATCCTAACCGAGAGTACTGACCTGACTCGATCAAAGTACTCTCCAACATGTCTCTTCACTGAAACCATTGATTGATATGGTGATTGTTTGGCTAAATGGATATTTTATGCAGAGCAGATTGGTGAGCTACCATCTCTGCAGTTGTCAAAGAGGTGTGCAATAGAATTGATCCCTCCTCCTCTAAATGTTGTTAATCGGGCTAATTCAGGTGTTCAGGGAGTGTATTGCAATATGAAGTTTTCATAATAAAACTAATATTGTAATACTTACCTGAACACCTGAATGATTCCCACCCTCCTTCCCCACATCAATTTTGACCTTGAATAAAGCAATTGACGAAAATGGGGCATGTCGGCGCACACCTGTGTCAGCATTGCCAACCGTTTGTTATGGTAGCTCAAGTGATAAGATTTTACCTGCAGCGTTGGTAACGCTGACTGTTAAAATTCCCACTATAGTGGGATGGGTAGTTGAGAGTTGTTTGGGCTAGTGGGATTAAGGGCTAATTCAGGTGTTCAGGTAAGTGTTACAATATTAGTTTTATTATGAAAACTTAATTTTTCAGTAACTTTGGAGAGCACATGGAGAATAGAGATTGGCCTTTAGTTACTGCAGTCTGTAGATATGCCACTCTTTGGAACAGGCACTGTATTACTAAGCTTGCACTCATCCACAAAGATACTACGTCAACATAAAAATCTATAGAATCTAGTAATCTTGGTAGACAACACTCTAGAAACTTTTTCAAAAAACTTGGGGAAGAAACCATCAGGATCTTCTCTACCCCAGCTATCAAGATTACCCAGAATTTTCTTAACATCCCTGGAGCGAAGTGCAAATTTTGTAAGAATAGGTTCAGGATGACAAGCATCAGGGAGAGGGACATCCCCAGCTGATTGTTGCTTGATGAAGCAATTCAGCCTTTTCTCTAGGGCCAGTAACCAATCTACCATCACCTGTTAGTAATGGTTGACTGGAAGATGAGCCTGACCCAAAGGTAGATGATGACAATTTGTTCCACCACAGATAAGGCTGAGTAATTCCTTCTTCAGGGAATTATTGTAATTTCTCTCAGCTGTATGTTTAGTTCTACTGTATATGCAGCGCGGCGAGACTCGGCAAAAATGGTGTAATTTTCATTTGAACAATTTTGTCTCCATGCTTTCAATTTGGTCTGTTTGTCATGGTAGGCTTGTCTACATGTGTCATTAAACCATGGCTGGTCATTTCTCCTAAATTTGATGACCTTTCTATGGACATATCTTATTAACCCTTAAACGCCTATTGGACGTATCATACGCCGACTAAAATTGACTGTTGGGTGCCGAGTGGACGCATCGCACGCCGACTACAAAAAATTTCAACCTTCGGTCAACTTTGACTCGACCGAAATGGTCGAAAAACGCAATTGTAAGCTAAAAACTCTTACATTCTAGTAATGTTCAATCATGTACCTTCATTTTGCAACAAATTGGAAGTCTCTAGCACAATATTTCGATTTATGGTGAATTTTTGAAAAAACTTTTTCTTACGCACGGCGGTAACTCAGCTGAAAATTTCATAAATTCTTTCGTCATTTTGTCATAATTTTTGCACTGTTCTATATTAGCCGTTACATAAAGTTTTATATATGAAAATGTGCGCAATTTCATGTACAATACAGCAAAATACAACCCATGGTTGTAGCTTTTATCAGTTTGGAAATATTTTCATATAAACTACGATAACTGCCAAAATTTCAACCTTTGGTCAACTTTGACTCGACCGAAATGGTAAAAAAACGCAATTGTAAGCTAAAACTCTTACATTCTAGTAATATTCAATCATTTACCTTCATTTTGCAACCAATTGGAAGTCTCTAGCACAATATTTCGATCTATGGTGAATTTTAAAAACTTTTTCCTTACGTCCGCGCAGAAATTCTTTCACACGTTGTCGTAATGTTTGCACTGTTTTATATTAATCGTTACATAAAGTTTTATATATGGAAATGTGTGCAATTTCATGTAGAATACAACAGAAAATAACTCATGGTTGTAGCTTTTATCAGTTTTGAAATATTTTCATATAAATCACGATAACTGCCAAAATTTCAAGCTTTGGTCAACTTTAACTCGACCGAAATGGTAAAAACGCAATTATAACCTAAAACTCTTACATTCTAGTAATATTCAATCATGTACCTTCATTTTGCAACAAACTGGAAGTCTCTAGCACAATATTTCGATTTATGGTGAATTTCTGAAAAAAATTTTTCCTTACATCTGCGCGCAGAAAACTCGGCCGAACATCTCAGAAATTCTTTCGTCATGTTGTCGTAATGTTTGCATCGTTTTACATTAGTCGTTACATAAACTTTTATATATGAAAATGTGCGCAATTTCATGTAGAATACAACAGAAAATAGCTCATGGTTGTATCTTTTATTAGTTTTGAAATATTTTCACATAAATCACGATAACTGCCAAAATTTCAACCTTCGGTCAACTTTAACTCGACCGTAATGGTAAAAAAACGCAATTGTAAGCTAAAACTCTTACATTCTAGTAATATTCAATCGTTTACCTTCATTTTGCAATAAATTGGAAGTCTCTAGCACAATATTTCGATTTATGGTGAATTTAAAAAAAACATTTTCCTTCTCTGAGTGAGTTTCTCTACAAAGCCTTACTGCCCCTCCTCTCCCGTGGTGCCCAGCCATCTGACACTCCCCCCCCCACCCACCTTGGAAACTTTTCCAGGCCTCCCACACCCCTAAAACCCTTTCACAGTCTGTTTATGAGTATAAGCAGTGTTACAAACATTTTCCTAAGGTTGCACAGCATTGCCTACCATCAGAGTGTGGTTTTTAAAATTTTTAAAATTATATATATCATATCTTTGGGCCTGGGTCCTTGGTATGAGGGTGTCATTGAGTGCTGGAAAATGGCGATCCAGGTAATCAAGACGTTACTGTAATGGGAAAACTGGATAATTATTAGGTGAGGAACTGAAATATTTGGAAAAACAAAATTTAAAATGTCGTAAGGGGCTTTAAAGTTAGTAAATCATTAATTAAAAGAGGGATAGGGTGAACTAAACTTTTAGTGGCTGTTCTGCTTGAGCTACCTACCCAACAAGTTTTAGAAGTAATTTTCATCAATTTTATGTTTTGAGTAGGATATAATCTTTAGCAAATGTTGATACATGTTTCTTATAATATATGGTGTGTGTGATTTGCTCTAATTTACAATAAAATGTATATAAAACACATAAAAGTGTGGCATGAAAAATTGTACTATCTGAAAAAACATTTTAAAACCTTGACTTCGGCAACTGTGCTACTTACATTTGGACTTAAGAACACATTTTTTTAGTCTCGCTCAGTATCATTATTAACAGACATAACATGTATTTGGGGGTGAGAAATTTAGGTTATCAAATAACCTTTCTCCAGATCAGTGAGTATCTACATGAAATACAACTATGCTATTTGGACATGTTACATTCAACCAGTCATCGTCAAGCTCCCACCCACTTCTAAGTGTTTTTTGCCAGATAACAAAAATAGTGTGTGGTTCTTCCTCTATACATTTTTCATACAATCTATTCAGCTCATCATTGATTGGTTCTCTCCATGCTTAGAGGAATTGCTTGTTATCCCAGAGTGAAGCTTTTCCACCTTAACTTTTCTGGATGGTTCTCTTAAACTTATGGCTTCTGTCTCGCCCTCAGAATCAACTCTGTTAATCGTTACACTCCCATGTAGATCTCCCCTTATTAATATATACCTTCTGAAACAAAGATATAAACGTTACTGGAGCTTTTAAGAAATAAGGTACATTTTTAATATATTATTATCATTTCATGCATAGTGGTTTTTTTTTCAGATCAGTGAAGCTATGTTAAGTGGTGACCATGATGCAGATGCTTTTACTTTAGCTTTGGCTCTTCCAGTTTGTCTGAGCCTACGTGTTCATAGGATATGGACTCTGCTAAAGCAAGCTTATCCTCAGATTCCGGAGAAGGTGAAGAATATTTTATTTTAGTTTGATTTACATGTTTGAAGTGGTATATTTACTTGATAATGAATTCCAAATGGATTGGGTATTTGTAAGATCTACATATCAGCTCTTGAAAAAACAGGCTAATATGGCATATTTTGTTGGAATTTTGTTAACTGCCACACAGTTATTCACCCCCAAGACTGAATGATCTTCAGTGCTTGCAAATATTTTGTTGTAGTTTGCATTTAATAAATACAGGATTTACAGAACCATGTTTGCTCTTTAGTCTTTAAATACGCAACTGATGTTATTGCTATTTGTTACTGCATAATCTGTAATTTTTTGTTGTGGATAATGACTGTCTTTTATCTGGCATCCTTTTTTTAAGTTGACCGAAACTATTTACTGTGAGTAATAAACTACTTAGTATTACAAATTTTGTAAGAGCACTTTTGTATATATTGAAATGTAGACGGGATCCAAGAGATTATATAATGTACATGATCTATCAAAGTATACAAGTGAAGACCTTTCTGTGGGTGGGGAAATGCTGGAGGCAAAACAGAACTCATATGTGACATGAAGCTGGGGGAATTATTATGGACTACTAAATTCTTATCTTTCCACAGCGGAAAGTTGTGACATACCAACAATAAAGGACTTCACAAAAAAATAAAGTTTCAGAGCAAAACATAGTGTGTCTGCACTGTAGAGAGTAATGTTGGGGCCTGGCCACCCTATGCCATTGTTGTCACATCTGTGGTTGCATAGTAATCATCCAGGTTATTGCAATGCAGTAAAGCCCTGTATTCACGGTGGATGCGCATAACACCCTCCGCGAATAGCTAAAACCTACGAATACATAAAACCCCTCTAAAACACTTAGAACTGCCTATTTTGATTGTTCAGACACAAAAAGAAAACCCTCTAAAAAGGCTTATACCGGAGTATTTTAATAGTTTTATTACAAAAAGTGCATTTAGTCATGAAAATGATATGAAAATACAGTAATTAGTGAATATTTCTCAGTGAAAAATACTGCGAATAGGTGAGAGTGCGAATACGGGGGGTTTACTGTATACAGAATAAAGAGCCCTCCCTGCCATCACTGTGCCAACAGTGGCAAATGCAGGCCAAGACTAACTATGAAAGAATTCTTGATATTAGTCAGTCTGTTTTATGGAGTGCCAGGGTAACTTCTTTGAGGGAGAACTGTGGCTTTACTACAAAAAAAAAGTTTTAGAGTTAGTTTTGTAGTAGGCTGTAATAAGAGTATATTTTTACAGGCCCCATTGTAAGGTTGTTTCTTTAACAATCATTATAAATTCAGTTACTGGTGCCCTTCTTACTATTAGTTGCATTTGGATATTTTTTTTTTAATCAGTAGTTCTTATTAGAGATCTTGTTTTGTGTATATTTCAGGGTCGCACGGATCACATTGCCACCATGAAAGATGTTTGGAAGAATTTAGTTGGCCCCCCTCTGGGAAAGATGGTGGATAAGACCTTTATTCAAGGACAGTACATAGAGTTCATAATGAATATCAGTGCTAGTTATGCTGGTGACATGGAGGATTGTAAGATAATGTATGTTTTAGCTCTTGACCTTTGATTTCAAACACTTAGTGCTCCTTAAAATATGATGGATTCCTATTAATGGTAACCTTTGTTTCATAGGAAATCTGTTACTGCATGGACTTCTTTTTCCTGCCTTTCATCAAAATATTTAAAAATATGCATTCCTGCACTAATGCAAATTCTCATACTTTACTTAATACTCAAATGACTAATATGGCAGTGAATGTCATAAAAACTGAAGGAATAGTTTAGTGACATTTCAATTAAAATGAATTCCAGTAGTCTCATTCAAGTTACCTCCTAATTCACTTGGATTTTAGGACTATGTTCTGCCTATCTTGCATTGAACATTACTAACTGCAGGTTCCTATTCAAATTCAAGCATATATATATATATATATATATATATATATATATATATATATATATATATATATATATATATATATATATATATATATATATATATATATAAAGGGATTTTGACAAAGGAAAATCTATTTCTGGAGAGGGGGACCGTGTCACCCGGTGAAAAAGTCCATTCAGCACTTATTTCTAGGTAATTCCGTTGCTAGATACCAGAGAAAGCTAAATGAAATGCTGGAGTTACTACCCCCAGAGCGAGCTCCATTAGATGGAGTCGTGTATGGAAAAGGGTGAACTATAAAAACACGGAACCTTAACCTATAGAGATCCCAAAGTCAAAAGTCCCACAGAGAGGTGCCGTTAAAACCCATGCACCACTCATGGACAGCACACAAAACACCGCTAGCCGCATTCCATGAAAGCATCACCCCACCAGAATGATGTTTACTATGGGGGGGACATGACACATGATAGAGATATTACTGGGACATGACACATGACAGAGGTGGGTCACCGGGTGACACGGTCCCCTCTCCAGAAATAGATTTTTCCTTTGTCAAAATCCCTTTTCTGGATCGGGTCCCGTGTCAGCCGGTGAAAAATTAACAGAGAAATAAATATCATTCTTAAACTGGAAGAGATAACAAAATGTAAGGGGAACAGAAGACCAAAGGTCCACCAAAAAGATTTTTAATTACTAGCAATAATAACAATAATGTACAAATGAAACTGATGGGAGCTTAAAATTAACATGACAGTATGAAAAATATACTTAAACAAAATAACTATACAAAATTGAAAACATTATAACATAAATGTATCAATTAGACAAATATACAGATAACACAGTCAGGTGAGAAAGTCAAGGCACACCTGACTGAAATGACCGTAAGGGGATAACTGAGGCAGTGGAGGAAGAAATGACTAGGAATCAGAAAGGGAACCAGAGGGAGGGACAACGTTCCCTGCCGCGACTGCTGAGAATTTAAGAGCTTCTAAGGATTTCAAATAGTGACGTTTGAAAACCAAGGGTGACTTCCAACCAGTGTACCTGGTAAGATCCGTGAAATTCATGTAATGAAAGTAGTTAATGGAGGTGGCCACAGCTCTAATATCATGAACTCTTGGGACTGAGTCAGGATTAGCCTGCTTGATAAAGTAAAGGATTTGTTGTCTAATAGCAGACATAGAGATATTACCCCCTCCTTCCCTGATAAAGAGAGGCCCAGATGAGATATATACAGTGAACCCCCCGTATTCGCGTGCTCAAGGTTCGCGGACTCACCCACTCGCGGGTTTTTCTATGGAACCCATCTAAAAAATGTTCGCGGGAAACTCACGCATTCGCAGGTTATTCCATGGAACATATCTATAAAAATATTCACGGGAAACTCCATATTCGCGGATGCAGATTTTTTTTGTCTTTTTCTATAGCAATAGTATTCTGTATTTTCATATTTATTGTATAATAACATTAAAAAATCATGTAAATCAATAATAATACTGTACTACAGTACTTGTACATATAATAGTAATAGAAATTAAATAATAATATTATGTATACTACACTGGGTACCTTAATAATTATAAATAATACAGTACTGTACTGTACTGTAAAAGTTAAATCATACGGGTAGTAACTGGTGATGAATGTTGATTTCAGTATGCTGTAGATGATGATGATGATGAATTAGTTGTGCAGTACGATGAATGACGGAGGCGCTGTCATGTTAAGGTATTTGAACATGGCAACGAAGGTGGTACAGCAGGGCTGCATGAGTATTTTACCTTGTTCATGCTCAATGTGGGCGACCGCAATTAATGTCATGCTGTAATGGGCTGCTACTTCTCCGTGACTTTTGCCCTCTCTTAACAAAACAATCATGTCTACAGTACTTTCTTCTCATTAGTCATTACAGTAATTGTAGGCTATTGGCCAGAGGCCTTAGAAGAAGCAGAGCATTCAGAGGACATCTTCATGCACGATTTCAAAAAATATTTTTAGGCCATAGTACTGTACATGCAAAACAAACAAATGTGAGATACAGTAGCAATAAAACGGATTACACTACTGTATACTGTATTGGGTCATTTGCCGATAATTTACCGCTACGGTACATGCATGGTACTACTGTACTGGTTGTGCGTACATATACTAACACGGATCTTCTGCGCATACAGTACGTACATTTTATAAAATGTTTTGTTGTAAGATAGCAATAAAATGGGTTGTATATTGGGTCATTTGCCGAAATTTCCGCTACGGTATAATGCATGGTACTATTGGTTGCGCTTATACATATACTGATTACTAACACGGACCTTCTGCTCATACAGTACGTACATTTTATAAAATCTTTTGTTGTAAGATGATTTTTAAATATTACATACAAAAAGTGTTTTAGGATGATACATAGTATAGTACAGTACTACGGGTAGTACGTAGAGCATATCTAAAATACGTAAGACAACAGGAGTACTGCAGGGTACGTATTTTTACATCTGCGGTACGTAGCATTTTCATGTATGTAAAGTATATATTACTGTAATGACTGCTGTAAGTACATTTTGTAAGTTAAAAATGATTTACTAATTTTCAAATATTACAGTACTGTACTGTAATATATTAACGTAAACACAGCAAAATTTCAATACTGTAATATATATTTGTTTTTCTTAAAAGTGCTTCACCCATGCCACCTCTTTGCAAATACAAAGAAATCGCGATGCTATACGCTGTGTACCTAGGATCAGTGATACTCGACACACTATTGGCTGTCATCTGCAAAGCGGCCAATCCAGAAGCACCATTCATTTTCCTTGGCGCTCATTGGCTGTTCACTTGGCGCTGATTGGCTGAACATTCACAACCAACTCGCGAACACGGAATTCTGGGAGGACGCTCCACGGCAGCATCTTCAGATTGTGCGTATAGTTCGCAGCATCTTACCGTGAAACCGTGGTCTGTCCGTTTCGATTTTTATCTTTGTGAATCGGGCGGTATTCGCCCTAAAATGCCTGCTAAAAACGCCCTGCTCCTTCAAAGCCTTCTGGCAAAGAGTTTAAAAGAAAGAAATCTGTTATGAAACTCGAGGAGAAGGTGAAACTTCTTGACATGTTAAAGGAGGGCAAAAGTTTTGCCGCGGTTGGTCGCCATTTCAGTGTTAATGAGAGCACAGTGAGATATATCAAGAGGAAAGAGGCGGAGATACGCAAGTCTGTGAGTATGAGCTACTTCCGGTAGTGCAAAGACAGTTGCAACAGTGCGGGATAAAACAATTGTGAAAATGGAATCTGCTCTGGCAATCTGGATAAAGGACTGCTGGAAGAAAAACGTGTCCCTCGACTCCAACATCATTCGCGAGAAAGCACGACAACTCCACCGGCAGTTATCAACTGCTAAGGAAGGCGACGACGTAGTACAGGCAGAGGAAGGCGTTGAAGAAGGCGAATTGGAATTTCTAGGCTTTGATGAACCAGCAGAAGAAGAAGAGGGGGAAGAACCCTAAGCAGGACCATCATCAGCGCCTCAAGGTTTCCAGGCCAGCAAGGGGTGGTTCCACAGATTTCAAAAGTGGTTCAACCTAAAGTCTGTTACTCTGCATGGGGAAGCTGCATCTGCAGACACTGAAGCAGCCGCGAAATATCCGGAAGCCTTCAAGAAGATGATCGAGGAGAAGGGCTACCATCCAGAACAGGTGTTCAATATGGATGAGACTGGCCTGTTCTGGAAGAAGATGCCTTCCCGGACATACCTTATGAAGGACGAAGCTAAAGCCTCCGGATTCAAGGCCCAGAAGGATAGGGTTACCCTCCTCATGTGTGGGAATGCAGCCGGTTTCATGCTTAAACCAGGCCTCATTTACAAGGCTGCAAACCCCAGGGCCCTCAAGAATAAGAACAAGGCATTGCTTCCTGTGTTCTGGATGCATAACCCTAAGGCCTGGATCACCAAAGTCCTCACAGAGTACTGGTTCCATCAGAGCTTCGTCCCTCAAGTTAGGCAATACCTGAACGACTTGGGCATGGAGTTCAAGGTGTTGCTGATTATGGATAATGCTGGTGGCCACCCTCTCGATCTTTCTTACAAGGGAGTCCAGTTTGAGTTCCTCCTCCCAACACCACCTCTCCTCCAGCCTATGGACCAGGGCGTGATCCGTGCCTTCAAGGCACTCTATACCGGAACTCCCTCCAGCACCTTGTAACTGCAATGGATAGTGACAGTGAATTTACGCTAAAAGAATATTGGCGTAAATTCACGATTGCCACATGTCTGAGCATCATCAGCCAATCACTGAATGACATGAAGAAGGAGACCCTGAACGCATGCTGGAACAAGTTGTGGCCGGAGTGTGTTCATGATTACAGGGGCTTCTCTCCTCAAGAAATTCAGCATTCGGCCATTAATAAGGCTGTCCAGTTGGCGAGGATTCTAGGTGGGGAAGGCTTCGAGGACATCACCGAGGATGAAATTGGCACCCTTATTGATGCTCACTCTGACCCCCTGACGGACCAGGATTTGGAAGAGCTGACGAAGTCTGCCAGTGAGGAAGAAGATACGCCAGGTTCAGGGGAGGAGCAGGAGGAAGAGGAGAGCGGCCCTATAATCAAACCCTCACCACCATGAAAAAGCAGCGACAGCAGCTGCCTATCACCATGTTCATCAAACGGATGAAGAAGGCCCCTCCAAAGCCTCCCAAATCACCCGAAGAAGTGCCTCCCCAGTCGCCTGAAGTAGTGCCTCTCGAATCGCCTGAAGAAATGCCTCCCAACCGCCTGAAGTCGTGCCTCCCAAATCAACTGAAGAAGTGCCTCCTGAAGATGAAGAGGCACCCTCAGATGAGTTGTAACAACTTTGCTTTTGCTGTGCAGTCATATCTTCATCATTATTCATTGCACTGCACAGCTAATTCATCATCATCATTTTAATCAACATTCATCGCTGGTGAGTACCCGTGATTTACGTATGTAGTAATCTTAATATATAAGTACAGAAGTATGAAATTTTTTAAAATGTGCATAAATTTTTAAAGAATTTTTGTCTCTTTTTGAATTACGAACGTAAATACCAATGTTCCCCAAAAGAAAACGGAACGGCTTATAACTGTATGAAAGAAAATGTGTGACTGAATACGTAGGGGACTGGATTATTTTAACCTACAGCTGTAAGCCATACAGTATGTACGTATAAATTTAACGATAAAATGTTTAAGATGACTTGAAATTATATTAATTAGTATCATTTCAAAGATTAATACAGTAATAAGGTACAGTTTAATGTATATTTGATGTAGGCTGGTATTTTTAGGCATACTGTACAGTACTTTGGTGTTGACCTTTCATGGTAGACAGGTACAAATATATGTAGTATTAAATTTTTTAAAATGTGCCTACGTTTTTTAAATTTTTGGCTCTCTCTTTTTGAATTTCATACTGTATAATGTAAATACCAATGGTTCCCCTTGAAAAAGAAAACGGAACGGCTTATAACTGTATGAAAGAAAATGTGTGGCTGAATACGCAGGGGGGACTGGATTAGTTTCACCTACAGCTGTAAGCCATACAGTACGTACGTATAAATGTAATGATAAAATGTTTAACCCTTAAACGCCTACTGGAGGTATCATACGTCGACTAAAATTGTCTGTTGGGTGCCAAGTGGATGTACCGTACGTCGACTACAAAAAATTTCAACCTTTGGTCAACTTTGACTCAACCGAAATGGTCGAAAACGCAATTGTAAGCTAAAACTCTTACATTCTAGTAATATTCAATCATGTACCTTCATTTTGCAACAAATTGGAAGTCTCTAGCACAATATTTCGATTTATGGTGAATTTTTGAAAAAACTTTTTCTTACGCCCAGCTAATAACTTGGCTGAAAATTTCAGAAATTCTTTTCGTCATTTTGTCGTAATTTTTGCACTGTTCTATATTAGCAGTTACATAAAGTTTTATATATGAAAATGTGCGCAATTTCATGTAGAATACAGCAAAATACAACCCATGGTTGTAGCTTTTATCAGTTTTGAAATATTTTCATATAAACCACAATAACTGCCAAAATTTCAACCTTCGGTCAAATTTGACTCGACCGAAATGGTCGAAAAACGCAATTGTAAGCTAAAACTCTTACATTCTAGTAGTATTCAATCATGTACCTTCATTTTGCAACAAATTGGAAGTCTCTAGCACAATATTTCGATTTATGGTGAATTTTGAAAAACTTTTTCTTACGCCCGCGGTAACTCGGCCGAAAAATTTCAGAAATTCTTTTGTCATTTTGTCGTAATTTTTGCACTGTTCTGTATTAGCAGTTACATAAAGTTTTATATATGAAAATGTGCGCAATTTCATGTAGAATACAGCAAAATACAACCCATGGTTGTAGCTTTTATCAGTTTGGAAATATTTTCATATAAACCACAATAACTGCCAAAATTTCAACCTTCGGTCAAATTTGACTCGACCGAAATGGTAAAAAAACGCAATTGTAAACTAAAACTCTTACATTCTAGTAATATTCAATCATTTACCTTCATTTTGCAGCCAATTGGAAGTCTCTAGCACAATATTTCGATTTATGGTGATTTTTTGAAAAAACTTTTTCCTTACGTCCGCGCCAGGAATTCTTTCGTCACGTTGTCATAATGTTTGCACCACTTTATATTAGTCGTTACATAAAGTGTTATATATGGAAATGTGCGCAATTTCATGTAGAATACAACAGAAAATAACTCATGGTTGTAGCTTTTATCAGTTTTGAAATATTTTCATATAAATCACAATAACTGCCAAAATTTCAAGCTTCGGTCAACTTTAACTCGACCGAAATGGTAAAAAAATGCAATTATAAGCTAAAACTCTTATATTCTAGTAATATTCAATCATGTACCTTCATTTTGCAACAAACTGGAAGTCTCTAGCACAATATTTCGATTTATGGTGAATTTCTGAAAAAAAAACTTTCCTTACGCCTGCACGCCGTAACTCGGCCAACATCTCAGAACATCTCAGAATGCATCGTTTTACATTAGTCGTTACATAAACTTTTATATATGAAAATGTGTGCAATTTCATGTAGAATACAACAGAAAATAGCTCATTGTTGTAGCTTTTATCAGTTTTGAAATATTTTCATATAAATCACGATAACTGCCAAAATTTCAACCTTCAGTCAACTTTAACTCGACCGAAATGGTAAAAACGCAATTTTAAGCTAAAACTCTTACATTCTAGTAATATTCAATCGTTTACCTTCATTTTGCAATAAATTGGAAGTCTCTAGCACAATATTTCGATTTATGGTGAATTTTTAAAAACATTTTCCTTACGTCTCGCGTAACTCGGCCGAACATCTCAGAAATTCTTTCGTCACATTGTCGTAATATTTGCACAGTTTTATATTAGTTGTTACATAAAGTTTTATATATGAAAATGTGCGCAGATTCATGTAGAATACAACAGAAAATAACTCATGGTTTTAGCTTTTATCGGTTTTGAAATATTTTCATATAAATCACGATAAATAGAAAAAAATTGACTTTCGGTCAACTTTAACTCGACCGAAATGGTCGAAAACTGCAATTGTAAGCTAAAACACTTACAGTCTAGTAATATTCAATCAGTTAGCTTCATTTTTCAACAAATGGGAAGTCTCTAGCACAATATTTCGATTTATGGTGAATTTTTGAAAAACATTTTTTACGCCTGAGCGTTACGAATTCATGCATCATTTTGTGATAATATTTTCTCTGTGTTGCTTTGATCGTTTTACAATTTGTTATATACCAAAATCACCGCAATTTAATGTACAATGCAAAGAAAATAAAATAATTCATTAGCTTTAACCGTGTTGCTCACAGCGCGATTTGTATACAATTACATATGAAATTTTTTTTTTTGCTGTCATATATTTCAATATTTATATATGATAATGATATTTTTTTCATTTCTGATGGTTGCATACTAAACTTCAGGCAATGACAAAAAAAGGAGCCAAAAATGAACTCTTAATCTCAAAAACTAAGCGTGCTGTGATTTTTTGAAAAAAACTTTTTTTCCGCTTCGGCGCTAACGCCCGAACGCCACCAGCATACGGCAGACACTTTTGTAAATAGAGGCTCGGTGTTTAAGGGTTAAAATCTTTCGCAAACTAGGCCTATAACTATTTTTCCGTGAATATTTAAAAAAAGTTTTTGTAGTCGACGTACCATACGTCCACTCAGCACCCGACAGACAATTTTAGTCGACGTACGATACGTCCAGTCGGCGTTTAAGGGTTAACTACCGTCTGGTAGACAGATGTGTTTTCTTTGATCTTTGCCCATACTTCCGTTGAGCTGTTTTCCCAGTGGGATCTTTTCTGTTTGTTGTGTGCCTTGTGTTTTCATTTCTTTATCATGAAAGCTCATGAGGGAAATAAACCCCATAAGCCTGCCTTCCCCCAGCATGTGTATCCTGAGGTTGGCAGGAAGAATTGTAATAGTTTTCCATCTAAAGTTGACGTTGACCCGCACGCCCTTTGCTCTTCTTGCAGGGGCATGTGTTCATGTGATTATCCTTGTTCTGAGTGTTGCTCATGGTCAGCTGAGCAGTGGGCGAGATTTGAAGGGAGGAAACTACTGGAGGAAGCCTTCCATTGCGTCATTTGAGGGTTACACGCCCCCGATGACTCCCTTGGTGGCTAACCCTTCGGGATCATTTCTCTTTCCCGGTAAACTTCCCCCTTCTGGCTGCCTCTCCTTTGGGAGAGGACTCCCCTTCGTCTTCTTCATCCGCTTTGTCGGGCATGGAATGACGCGGAGGAGCGGACAATCAGGACGACCTGTTCTCAAGGGCCTTTCCTCCATCCATAGGGGATTTTTCCCCCATAGAAAGTGGAGTCTCCCTCCCCTAACCCAACTTTTTCTTCAGGTATGGCAGTAGAGGCTTCTCACGGGGGCAGGCTCCAGATCTCACTTCCACCTGGCTTCACCTGGGCCTCCTGGCGTACCATCACTGGAGGGTCTCTTGGCTCATCCCTCTGGCACCCTGGTAGTGATCCATACTGCAGCTACTGCTACTACCAGCACCTTAACGACGACCGCTTCTGCTAAGATGCCAGTGACTCTATCTTCTCTTCTGGGTACCTAGGTGACTGCCGCACTGGGTTCTCATCACGCTGTGCCACTTCCGCCTGGCTTCCGCCTGGCTTCCTGGCCCCGCTGTCCCAGCCAAGACCCTCCATGATGGTGACTTCACTCCACCCGCCCCGGCTATCCCGGTCGTCCCAGTCCTGGCTCTTGGCCTGTCCTGGCTTCTCCACCTGCCCAGGCTGTTCCGGTCACACCAGTCACTTCTGGCTCCCCTGGCTCCCAGCCTTTACTGGCTGCCCCTGTTGCCCCAGTCTCATCCATTGACATCTCCGCTGCCTGGGTCGCTCTCATTACCCTGACCACCCTGGCTGCTCCTGTGACTTCTGCTGCTCCCTCCTGGATGGGAGACTTGACTGCTGTACAGAAGAAGATGACAAAGAAGAGGTCCAGGAAGGTGTCATCGTCTTCGTCTTCATCGTCATCTGCTACCTCCTCCCCTTTTTCTTCCAAGGCTCGTCAGTTGAAGAAGAAGAAGGCATCCCCCCCGCCTAAGAAGTCGACTTTGAAGGCTGGCACTGTGTCCGGCGCTTGTTTGCGGGCCACTCCAAGTACCCAGGTCTCTAAGGAGACTCGGGTATACCAAACCATTACTGGAGAGTCCGCTCACTGTACCGACTCAGACACAGGACAGGAGAAAGAGCAAAGACATGCAGGTGTCTCAGCTCTGCCTGCTGGCACTTCTCCTAGTGCCAAGCAAGGTTCCCAGGTAGATGCTTTGGCCTCTCAAGAGTGAACATCTGAGGAACAAGCGAGGAGGTCCCCTGTACAGTCTTCTTGAGAGGCTCTGGCACTCAGCTTAGCTCACACGAACTGCTTTGCTCTCTTCAGGACAACGCTTCGCCGAAGCGAAAGCTTTCTCCTGGACCTGGCTTGCTGTCATCACCACGGGTTGATGACCGCTCTCAGCCTTCTCCTCTTGCTGGTTCCGTCAGCAGGGCTGGCGAGGGTACCCGATCCTCCTTGACTGTCCCCTCAATCTCCTGGGTTTCCCTGGGAGGTGCAGGTCAAGACAGGAGGAACTCTGGAGATTCATCTCCCCAGAGTTCGATTAAGAGGGCATACATTCCTGGCTTGGTCATGGGATTGACTAGGTTGTACGCCTGTGTATTGCATGAAGGATCCAAGGGGTCTGCCGAGGTTCTCCCTCCTGTTGGGAGAGTAGATCAGGAGGACTGCACCCTGAAAGGACCTGAGGGTCCTTTCCCTCAGGATGCAGACACCCTCAAGATACAAAGGACTTTTGTAGAGGTCATTGCGCTGATTTGTCAGCACAGTGGCCTTGGGGAAGGGACCACGGCCTCATCTGTGGATTTTCCTTCGCACCGTGAATCCTTCTGGGGTCTGAAAAAGGAACCCAAGGTTTTGGTGGGGCTGCTATGGTCCACACTTGCCGAGGGGGTTCTTGATCAAGTGAATAATCTAGTTTCTGGGCAAGATAATTAACTTCGTTTGAACCACTCGAACAGCTGCTTCCTCCTCCTCTGCCTCGTCAGAAGCACTTTTATACACAGTTGGAGAGGGCATTGCCGGCTAAGCAGGTTGACCTAGACCTGGTGCATCTAGGCCCAGGTCTCTTGCTGCAGCAGCTTACTGCAGAAGGAATCTCCCTCTCGCAGCAAGAGGCAGCGACCTAGGAAGCCACTGCTGTGGTGTCTAATGGTTGGATCTGAGGTCTTTCACAGTATCTAAGGTGGCTGCCTCCTCGGCTGCTATCGTGTCTGGGGAGGATGCCGCTTTCGGGATGCTGTGCCAATCTGGAGGTAGTGCCATCTCCTACCTTGCCCACCAGACGGCAAACCCATTGTTGAACCTGATGCTTGAGAGAAGAGACACTGTACTTTCTCGCTTCGCCAGGTCTGTTGGTCCTGAGTTGGCAATGACCCTACAGAACGGACCGTTGCTGGGTTCTGCCTCTCTCTTTCCCAGAGAGCTGGTAGATGCTGCGGTGGACAAACATCATGCCATAGGCAATGACCACCTTGTCCACCAGGCAGTGGCCAAGACCTCCGGGTCTTCGCGCTCCACTGCTGCTCGGCCTTTGGGTCAAGCTAGCACTTCCTCAGCCCCTAAGAATTCCCAGACTTCAAAAGGGTTCCTGTGGGGACACCCAGCTTTCTTCTTCTGCCGGGAAGGGCAGGCAGTTGCACCCCTTTCAGCTCTCTTTCTAGTCTGGTAAAGGGGGCAAGGCAAAGAAGAAGGGCAAATGCTAGGGCCGGTGTTCCCCTTCAGCTGCTGCCAATGGTGGGGGGTTGCCTATCGAGCCATTGGGCAACATGGCAGTGATACGGAGCTGAGACCTGGGTAGTGGATGTCCTTTGGGAGGGAGATCCACTCCCCTTCGAGTTTTGGCCACCCCTAACTAACTCTCCAGTCCATCTCCATACCTACATTCCTGGATCAGCTAAGGATCTTGCACTCACGCAAGAAGTGCAAGCCATGCTGAGCAAGAATGCTGTGGAAGTCACATTGGATCAGTTCCCAGGCTTTTACAGCTGTGTCTCGTGGAGAAAGTTTCGGGGTGCTGGAGACCAGTCATAGACCTCTCTCCCTTGAACCGATTTGTTTGCCAGACTCGGTTCACAATGGAGATGGCTCGGGGAGACAATGTTCCAATTCAGGGTACTCTGTTTCGGGCTCTCGACTGCTCCTCAGGTGTTCACACGAGTGTTCACCTTAGTGTCAGCTTGAGCTCATTCGCACGGGATACGTCTGTTGAGGTATCTCGATGATTGGCTGGTCCTGGTGAGCTCCCACCCTCAGTTGCTGTAGGACAGGGATTGGCTTCTCGAGTTTTGCCAAAATCTAGGGATCGTAGTAAATCTTGAGAAGTCAGATCTCACCCCCAACAGAGGAAAAAGTACTTGGGCATGCTGATAGGTACAGTAGCAGTAAGAGTCTTCCCCTTGGACTCTTGTACCAGCAGGTTCAGGAAGGCAGCACAGCTGTTCCTGTCTCGACAGGAGCAGCCAGCTCAGCAATGGCAAATCATCATCGGTCACCTGTCGTCTTTGGAGAAGCTGGTCCCTCATGGGCATCTACACCTTCGGTCCCTGCAGTGGTGACTGAAGGAGTACTGGTCTCAGCCTTGAGACCCCCAGTCCTTTCTCATCCCTCTTTCAGAGGAGATTAGAGAGGACCTAGACCGGTGGGTGAATGACAGGAACCTCTTAATAGGAGTATGCCTACGAAATCCCCCTCCGGACATGGCTTACTCCCCCTCTGGACATGCTTCTGTTCTTGGACGCATCGACTGCACCTTCACATCAACATCTTGGAACTCAAGGCGGCCTTCCTGGCCCTCCAAGAGTTTCAGGATCGAGTGATGGGACACTCTGTGGAGTTGATGAGCGACAACACCACGGTAGTGGCATACATCAACCAGCAAGGGGGCCAGGTGTCCCTTCCACCCCATCAGTTGACAATGCAGGTGCATGAGTGGGCTCTGGCCAACTCGGTAGATCTGTCAGCCAGGTACATTCCAGGCAAGAGGAATGTAGTGACAGATTCAGCCCCCAGAATCAAGTGATAGGGACAGAGTGGTCCCTTCACCCAGGCATAGCGGAGAGGTTGTTCGATCTGTGGGTTCGCCCAGTCATAAATCTGTTCACCACCTGGCACAACAGAAAACTTCAAGTCTTCTGTTCGGTTGTGCCGGACCCATGGACCACTGCAGAGGACACGTTCCAACACCTGTGGGACAACCTCGACGTCTATGCCTTTCCTCCGTTTTGTCTGATTTGCAGGGTGATCAGCCAAGTGATGATCACCCCAAATCTCAGGATGATTCTGTTTGGTATACCGACTTGCTAGCTCTTCTCTCCGAGACACCGAGAGAGATTCCTTCCTGGCCCAACCTGGTGTGTCAACCTCACGTAGAGTGGTACCATCAGGCAGTGCAGTCCCTGTGTCTTCACGGCTGGCGGTTATCCAGCATCTGTGAGTGAGAGGCTTTTCACATCGTGCAGCAACGGAGATGGCTGGACACCCCAGGCAGTCCTCTGCAGCAGTATACCAGGGAAAGTGGACCATCTTCTGTGGTTGGTGTTGTAGATGAGGTATCTCTCGGGTCGGAGCTTCTGTTCAGCAGGTTGCAAACTTCATCATCTTTCTTTGCCGAGAGAAGCTTCTCTCGGTTTCAGCGGTAAAAGGCTACAGAGCTGCACTCGGCCTAGTCTTGCAGCTGAAGGGCATAGATATCTTTTCTTATTTTGAGATTTCTCTTCTGATGAGAAGCTTCGAGAGGTCTTACCCACCCAGAGACCTCAGGCCCCCTTCGTGGGACATGACTCTTGTTCTAAGGAGCCTGACTTATGCACTGCACAAGCCTTTATGAGAGTCTTCGGACAGGGATCTGACCCTCAAGACCATCTTCCTGCTTGCCCCGGCATCGGCGAAGAGATTAGGAGAACTTCATTGACTTTCCTTTGATGTTAAACACTCAAGGGGATGGGGATCAGTTACATTCAATTTTGTCTAAAACTTCATAACGAAGACCCAGAACCCATCGGTCCCTAACTCTTGATTCGAGTCCTTCACGATCCCCTCCCTAGAGAACTTTGTAGATAATGACCCAGACGAGATGCTACTGTGTCCTGTTAGAGTGCTGTGGTGCTATCTGAAGAGAACTTGCCATCTCCAGCCTGAGTGTCGACGACTCTTCATTAGTGCTGGGTTGACTAAGAAAGAGTTGTCCAAGAACACAATTTCTTTCTGGCTTCGTGAGACGATTAAGAGAGCATACTCAGCTGCTGGAGAAGACGACACCAGTACCTTCCACCCGAGAGCTCAGGAAGTCCGTAGGATTGGTCCAACCATTGCATTCTGGAAGAGCCTGTCGGTTCCTCAGGTACTGAAAATGGGGGTGTGGTCCCAACATACCACTTTCACTTCTTTCTACTTTCGGTATATTGCCCACAAGTCCTTGGGCACCTTTTCCTTGGGACCTGTGGTGGCTGCTCAACAAGTTGTGTAGCTTATCTGGTTCCTCTAACAGGACAGGGTTACACCTTGCCTAAGATGTGCGATTGTGGATGTGAGAATGAGTGTGGGAGTGACTGGCCTCTCCTTCTTCTCTTGCTGTGGGCAGAGAGCAGATGTGCCCTTACATACTGGATCTGGCAGTCGATGCAGGTAAGCATACGCTTTGAGCTTCCGTTCTGTTTCCTTTCAGGACCATAGAAGCAAACCCACTCCCTCCTCCAGCAAGAGGAGGAAGGAGACCATGGCAATAAGACAAACCCGATTCTTGCATTTGCATTACTGTCACCTATTTATGGTTCATTTTAGCTTATTTCATATGAAATGACGTCTTCCTCATTCACACGGAGAAAAAGCCCAGAAGTCTGACTATTGATCTCACATTTCCTACAACCCGATCACTTTGTCAGAGACAGGTTTTTCCTTCCTCACTCTATCAACCAGGAAGGGAATACAAGGTGTAGCGAACTCCAGTAAGTTCATAGAGACTCACTCAGATTCCTCCCTCCAACCAGTGAGTTTTCCTAATGTAAAGGACCGTTGGTTTGTATATCGTGTCGGAACAAATCACAGTTTTTTAAAGTAAATCCAATTATTCCTAATTATACAAACCTGAGATCCTTTACATTACATTTTCATTCCCACCTCATGCCACCTCTCAATCTGACACCTGGGCTGAAAGGCAAACTGGAATTTTTACATCTAGGCGGGTGGGACGCCCGCCTGCCGGACGGTAGTTAATTGCCTAACCACCTTGTTCAGAAGATCAATGGCCATTTCCAGCTTTGCTGAAAGTAATTCCTAATGTAAAGAAAAAAAATCATAAATGTTCTTCTAGAAAATGCCATCCAGCAATCGTTTCCCAGTAACCTTGAAAACTGTTGTTTCACAGATCGAACAGGTTAAGTTGCCAAGGTATAAGAATTTTGATAAAAATTTTTTATTACAAAACCAAATTTTATACTATGGTGACATGTCATATCGATGCATGGCACATCTCTCATGGGACATGGCAACCCCACAGTAAAATATTAATTACAAATATTTAAAATGCAAATTTTGTCATGAAATATTTCCTATATGTTGGCAACTTGTTAAGTTGCTTATTTTTTTATTTTTTCTCTCTCTCTCTCTCTCTCTCTCTCTCTGTCTTTCTCTCTCTCTCTCTCTCTCTCTCTCTCTCTCTCTCTCTCTGTTTTGCATTGTTCATGATTATTTTATATCAGGTTAATATCCTTTAATAAAATGTGAAAATACCTGAACAAGTAATTTTAACAGTGACAAGCCTTCCTGTCCCCTCCCCACTTGGGAAAGTCCTTCCCAGGCTAACCTGCCCCTCTCCCCAATAACCCTTTCTCTGAGTGCTTATGCCTATGCCTGTGAGCAGCATTACTAACATCTCTCTCTACCCTTGCAGCATTGCCAACCGATCCCATTCCATTCCACCCAGCTGTCCCTTTCCCCCTTCCCTTAGAAACTCCTCAGCTTCTAACTCTCCAAAACCCTTCCTCAGCCTGTTTATGCCTGTAACTAGTGTTACAATCACTTCTTTATGCAAAATATCATAAAAACAGAATAATATATGTAGCGTAGTCACGAAGATTCATTTCCCTCTGGTCAAATTATGGTAGATGAGTTAACAGGCTAAATTGACTTCAGTGTTGTTTAACACTGTACAGTACAGGTTTATGATCTCTTATCTGCACTTCCAAGAACTAAAAAGCTCTAAAAACCAAAATATTTTTTGGAGAAAAGTAATCATTTGCAAAAGTCAAACTGTACAGCTATATGTATAATAATGATGATTTAAATAAAACATGTTTTTCTTGATGTACCCTATTACAGTATATTGCATATATTATGATCATATTGTTATTGTATTACAGAATACATAAAAACATTGTTATCTTATGCTGTTTGCATTTGATATTGTTTACATTCTCGAAATCTTGGCTGATTGAGTACAGTCCGACCTCTTGAAACCAGCCCACTTGGGACCAGGCCATAGCCGGACCACAGAAATCACCCCTAAAAAACCCCGTATGTGAACAAAATTTTTCCGGATCATTCCACATACATTTTGCTGTGTTATCAAAGTAGAACAACGCTTATGAATAATCACTGTCATTCGTTAGGTTTAGTTCCTTATGAAAATTCTGGCCTGTTCCATAAGCATCTCCCCGGAAATGCTTGCATCTCCACTACGCTGGAGCTTAAACCTCTTTATAAGCGCACTGTCATCTAATGATCTCCTGGTACCTTTCAATGTTTTCTGGCTATTCAAATTTTTCTGGCTTTCATTTTCATCAAAAACCTAAAAATCTGCTGCCTTTGAGTCTTTAAACCTGCATATTGTGTGTGTGTGTGTAAGAGAGAGAGAGAATATTGGTCCCAGTTAGGTTGTAACATTGACAGATATCCATTTGCACAAGTCAAATAATATAGTTGTTTTAAGAATACTGTAAGGATAATTTTAATAAAACTGGTTTTATGTACTGTAATGCAAATATATTTCATGCATTATTGTCATATTACAGTATTATCGTATCATAATTTATGAACATAGCAATCAGGCACCATATGCATTCTGGTTATGTTTACATTCTTAAAATAATCAGCTGATTGCTTTCCACCAACATCATCACAGCCATTAGTTTCTAAATTAAATGCATTTCAGATTCTTTTTTTGTTTCATAAATTATCAAAGCTGGGTTTAAAAATGCAACTATATTGATGAATGAAGTAAAAGTGTGATTTTTTCCAGTATTGAATGTTTTTGCCTCTTCCAAAACGTTTTGTGGCCTGCACATTATTCATTTCTTCAGCCACAGCTACAACTGTAATTTTAGTGGCACGCTTTAATAAAACTTTCCTCTCCATTGCTTGAAAGATTAATAAAGATATATTTTATTTTTATATATGGAAGTCATCATTGAAAACGAGCAAATTTTTAACAAGTTGACAAGTGTAACACATCACTAATAAACGTGTTAGTTAGGGTAACTGACATTGGCAAACAGCTGTTTCTCAATTTGATTGTTTATGTCAGTACTTGCTGTTGTTTATGCCAGTGTCTGCATGTACAGTAGTCGTAAGTGGTGGTTAAGCATAAGAAATATGTATTTATGAACTCTAAGACAATAAGACAAGTCACAAGATTGGTAAGCCTGATATACAGTTCTCCCCCATTTCATTATAATGACATACCAAAACATATAAAAGCTTTTATCTCTTAAATTCGACCGTCCGAGATATATAAATTTCAAACTTGTTTGGGCAGCTGATATAATTGGTGGGAGACCCAACCCCACCGGATGCCGGTGGGGGTGGCGTGGAAGGCGACATACCCAGTAACCCAGGTCAGTTTTCAATCTCGGGCGTATTGTGAACGCATCTCGCGCGTCCGTCCGTCTCAAACTGTTTGGTTTCCTTCATCTCGTTGCGCTTCTTTCTGGCGTCTCCTTGTGAAGTACTCAATATCCTGTTTATTAATCTGGCTGGCGTAGCTCTGTGAATTTAGTGACTATGTCCGGATTCCAGTTTCTCAGGATCAGGTTGCGCAGAAATTTATTGCTCTTCAAACTGGTCAAACTTAAATTACGACCGCCATTCTTTGTGTATGCGGCATGTAGAGGTCAGGAGTGTTCCCAGGAGTACACATGCAGTGAAGTGTATGGAATGGAGTCAGGAGTTTTGGCAAACGTACAGTTCCATCCAGGTAAAGCTGGTTAAGGATGAGGATAGGAAAGCTTTTAAGCGTAGGGAAGCTAGGCTATCTTCTTTGCTGGTGGTATGGTGTCATCTCCTTTACCGGCTGTTCCTTCCTCCTCTCCTACCCCCTCCTCTACCGCTGCTCTTTCCCCTCCTCATATTCCCCCCTCTTCTTCACCCAGCTTTAGTATGTTTTCCCTAAGCCAAGCCCAGCCTCGAGGCTGATAAATCAGAACTCGATTCTTTTCAGAAATCAAATGGAAAGCGCCAAATGAGCGGTTTCATGGAGTCAGTCTTAAGTTTGGTCTTTCGCGCGCCATAGTCGAGGCGTTAGCGGCGATGACGTCAGTGTTGGTGATGCAATGCCAGTTGGTAGTGATTGTGTTTCAGGTGAGTCTGCTTGTTTTCTGACTCGCGAGCAGGCAGCTGTCCCGTTGCCTTCTGAGGCTGAAGACAGTCCGGCTGGCGAAAAGGTCCAGAAAATTCTTGCCCACAAGCAGGCTCGTCCTCTAAGCGCAGGAAGGCCTTAGCCCTGGTGGTGAAAGTAGTAAGCTTGACTCGTCGTCGAAGCGTTGAAAAGCTTCGGGGAGCCGCAACAGTGAATCTTGCAAGGCCCCGGAGGGTCGTGGGCGCGCAAGTTCGCGTAGTGTTTCTCCATCGGCGCCATCGATCTTCTCGCCGCCGTAACATCGCAGGATACGTGTCCCCAGAATCTTTGTCAAGACGATCTTGACAGCACTACCCTGGGTTAAGTTCTTCAGGTGAGAGTAGCAGCGGTTACCTCTTCAATTCTCTTCATCTTCCAGCTCTTCAGATCCCCCTCCTCGTCTCGCCATAGGAGTGGGATCGTGGCTCTCGACCCTTAAAGAGGCAATCTTCTGATAATTCCTGCCCTAGGGTTACTAAACTCCTTAAGTAAAGGACAGCTAGCCCTATACCTGGTTACTCAGTGTGGGGTTCTGATCAAGAAGATACATTTCAGACGCTCCCTCCCAGGTCACCTAGGGCAGTCAAGATGCCTAGCCCTCTCCAGAAAGGTCTGCCTCAAGTGCCCGGGCTCTTCCTCCTCCTCCTACACAGAAGTGCCTGCTCCTTTGGCTTCCTCCTCACCTTCCCAGGTCTATTCTGCTGGAAGAAGCTAGAAAAGGTAGTCTGCAAGTCCTTGTTCCTGGGGTCAAGAAGTTGTTCCTCCTCAACTCCTGGAGCGATCGCAACGGAACACGATTCTTTCTGGTGAAGAGAAAGGGCCGTTGACTCAGTACCTTGCTCTCATTCGCTTTCTCTACTCAGCTTTCTGCTGCGGTATTACCTAACATTTTCAGCCAAACAGCCCCTCTTCCCGACTTCCCGTTGCGTCTGAGAAAACAATGTCCTGCCACTTCCCTTCCCAAATTAGTACTCTCCACTGCCTCCAAGAAAGCATTAAAGGAAGTAGAGGCTTGGTTGGAAGCTAAGAGATCCTCGGGTAAATCGTCGTTTGCATACCCTCCTTCAAAGCTGTCGAAAGGCCAAAATTATTACAGTGTAGAACTTCTCCTTCACTGGGCTCTGCAATTTCAGCACAGGGACTCTGGCTCCCTTGTGGACCCTTCAGATGCACATTTCCTTTGGCGGCCAAGACCTTCTTTTCTGCCCTGGATGTAGAACATTTTTCCAAGAACCTCTACAAGCTCCTAGAGATTGTCAGCTTTCTCGATTGGTCAATGGGAGCTATTTTTAAACAGGTTGAGCAGGCTAATGTCGCAGAAGACATCTTGGAGAGAATCACGGGATTCACCTCCTCCTCTCTCCACTTCTCCCATTTCCTTGACAGCATACTCAGGAGGCTCAGTCAAGTTTTCGGCCCTAGAGACAGAAGTCCAGTCTCTCTTAGGAGCTTGGTCATCGAGAAGAAGTACAGGACATGTCAACCCAGGTTTCTACAACTGCCTGTTTGCTTAATTTAAGTCATCAGGGGTTGGAGGCCAGTTCTCGACGTAAGCGCTCTCAATCTGTACTTAGTGAAAACCAAGTTTTCCATGGAAACGAACCGCTCCATTCTTCAGGCTCTAACTCGAGGGGATTGGATGGTGACCCTCGACATGGAAGATGCCTATTTCCACATTCCAGTACATCAAGACTCCAGGAGGTATCTTCGGTTTGTTTTCAAGGACAGAGTTTACCAGTTCCGGGCCCTCTGCTTCGGCCTGTCGACAGCCCAGCAGGTGTTCACCAGGATTCTCGCCCCGATAGGTCATTGGCTCCACCTGGAGGGGTTGGATCTCCCCTTGTACCTCGACGACTGGCTACTCCATTACATCATCAAAGGGACAGTGCATGGGGACCTTCACAGAACCCTAAGGTTAGCTTCGAGACTTAGGGATTCTGATAAACACGGAAGAAGTCGAGCTTAATTCCTTAAGAGGATTCTTTATTTGGGGATGACTCTGGACAGTCTGGCACCGGGCATTTCTGTCCCCCAGGGGTTTCCTCCTGCCTTCCAGGCGATTGGAGTTTCTCCTCATGGACCCAGACTGCTCCGCCCGTCCAGTGGATGGCTCTCCTGGGAACTCTGTCGTCAGTGGAGCAATTCGTCAAGTTAGGCCGTCTGCACATGAGACCCTTACAGTTTTTCCTCAGGGGCTCTTGGTGCAGAAGGACTCAAATGGACTTCACGATCTTCAACATTCCCCCCGACGCCAGAGGCATCTTCTCTGGTGGAAATGCCAGAGGCTTCCGGAGGTCTGGGTCCTCCAAGACAGCCATCTCTGCAGATGTTCTCAGGCAGTGTCAATGTTGGGTGGGGAGCACATCTAGGCAACCTCAGGACGTCAGGGTTGGTCGAGACGAACAGGGAAGCTCCACATCAACGCCAGGAGCTGTTGGCCATTCACCTCGCTCTCCAGGACTTTGGAAGGCCACGTCTCAGGCCATGACAGTCGCTGTTCATGCCGACAACTCGATGGCTCTAACACATTCGGAAACAGGGAGAGTGCCCATTCCTTCTACCTGTTCAAAACTGTGAGGGACCTTCTTCTGTGGGCGGACAGCAACAGGGTGGTCCTTTTCCCTCGGTTTGTGCAGGGAAAGCTGAACGTTCTGGCGGACCAACTCAGCCGTCGGAACCAGACTCTCCCTATGGAGTGGACCCTGCACCCACAAGTGTGCCTAGATCCGTGGAATTTGTGGGGCACTCCCAGAATAGATCTCTTCGCTATCTCCAGAACCATCGTCTCCCAGTGTTCTGCTGTGATTCCAGACCCACTGACTCTCACTTGAGTGGGCATGCCATGCTCCTAGACTGGGCGAACCTGTTTGCCTGTGCCTTCCTCCTTTAGACTCATCAGGCAGAGTGATAAACAAAGTGAAATTCCATCAGAATGTCAGAACTAATCCTCGTTGCCCGTTATGGCCAAGGAAGGTGGTTCCCGGACCTGCTAAGATCTCTGATAGACTTCCCAAGGCTTCTTCCTCAAAGGAAGTCACTTCTCCAGACCACCTAATGAAGTTCCACCAGGGATTGTCCACTCTCGCTCTGTGAGCCAGACTGTCAGGAAGCTGAGGTTTTCAAGCAGGCTGCAGAGGCTGTGCGAGATGCAGAAGGGACTCCTCTAACCGTTATACCAGTCCAAGTGGACAGTCTTCAGGAATTGGTGTAGAAAAAATAAAGTATCTCCTCTTCTTTGACGTCTATAACTCAACACCGATTTTTCATTTGTAAGGGATTCAAGAAAATTGATGCCATCAACCATGAGTTACAGAGCCATGCTGTCTCGTCTTCTACTAGGGTTAGACCTATCAAATAACCCGAGAACTTGTCAGACCTCCTCAAGTCCTTAGACACAGCTAGACCCAAAACCTTCCCTTGCCTGGAATTTAGATGTAGTTTTGGTGGTTGATGTCTCCCAAAGGTCTGAACCTTTAGAATCTTTCTTTTAGAGACCTCCTGAAATCCCTTTTTCTGGTTACCTTAGCAGCGGCAAGTGAAATACAGGCCATTGACAAGGAAGTGGGTTTCACAGGAGTGCTTGCTGTTTGTTTCTCTGTAGTTTTCTGGCCAGAGCAGGTCTCCTTCCAACCCCGTGGCCTCAGTCCTTTACCATTCAGAACCTCTCCGAAGTGGCTGGCCCTCAAGAATTGGAGGCTTCTTTGTGCCCTGTTAGAGCTATCAACGCTTACTTAGCCAGAACAGCCAACATCAGAGGAGGTTCCTCTAACCTTTGGTGTTCAGAAAGACGACAGACAGCATCCCAAATTGCCCTTGCCTTTCTTCGATCAAGAAACTCATTTTAGAGGCGCACAGACACATTAGAAGAGGACACACTAAGTCAATTCCACATTCCACGGTCACGCTCAATAACAACTTCAGTGGCTTTCACGATCATAATAAGTCACTTTCTGAATCACTGAGCACCTTCAGAGGTTGAAATCTGATGTTTGCGTCTCACGCACTACCTTAGGGAGGTCGAAGTCGCGTATCGGACCACCTGTTCGTTAGAGTCCCCGTATCTATAAGCTGTGGCTTGGTTTTTGGGGAACACACTGGGGTTGGTTCTTTATCTTACCTTCCCCTTGTGGTTTTATGGTTTGCTGAGTTAAGGAAGCTGGGGTGCCAGTAGTTCACCTGGAATTGCCCTCCATTCTGAATTGAGCTACTGAGGGTATAGAAGGGGATGTATTTAACTAGTGTTGGTTGGCGTTGGGCCGTTTTCAGTCTGGTTGCTTTCCAATTGCTCAGAGGCAGAGCAAAGAAAGTCACCCCTTGTCTTAGTCAGCGGTGTACTTCCCTGACTGCAGGTTGTTATGGAGCAGGTAGCTAGCGGTGCTTGGCATGATGCCTCTGCAGGTGGTGGAGCTTCCAACCAGCAGCAGCAGTACTTCCTGCAAGCCCATCTGCAGGTAAGGTGACTCTACCTTTTTTGATTGGTAGGGATCCATGGGATGCCCATGTTTAGAAGTTTGTCCCTTTTTTATAATGTGTAACCTTTTTAGATAACTGATACCTCATCCCCTGCCCTTCCACCTTAAATGTGGAATCAGCTTTTACAGTGTTTTGGTAAGTCATTATAATGAAATGACATTTTATGATAAAATGATGTTTATTATACTTGCAAAAACACTGTAATGCCTCACTCCCGCGGGAGACATTATTCCAGGCTTTCACTAATTGTATGCGAGGGTGCAGAGAAACTAACTATGGGTTACTGGGTATGTCTGTGTACCACCCCCACCAGCATCCCGATTATTGGTTGGGTCTTCCGCCAATTATATCAGCGTTCCAAACAAAGTTTGAAAATTTATATCTCGGACGTGTCGAATGTTAAGAGATAAAAGCTTTTACAGTGTTTTGGTAAGTATAATGAAACATCATTTTATCATAAAAATGTCATTTTTTACACAGGAATAGATTCCAGAACCTACTGCGCAAATGCAAATATCCCCTATAAAAATGCTTATAACTGCCGAATACCTTGTATCCCTTAAACTAAAATGTTTATAACTGCCTATTTTAACATTTCACTGCTTAATTTGATAGTTCAAACAAAAATATACCTTAAATTATCATACTAAAAGAATTTAATATCATTTCAAACAAAAATGCACCCCAAATCATCATTCCAAAACACCAAAAGTAACCTTACATTTCAGTACTCTCCTACTACTGTTACTCTTAGGTAGGCTATATACCCCTAAAATGCTTATAATTGCCTATTTTAACAGTTCATTGCCAAACATGACAATTGAAACAAAAATATACCTCAGACTATCATCCCAGACCACCCTGATATCATGTGAAAATCATGTTGCATAAGTTCAAGCCTACAACGTTACTCTTAAGTATATATCCCCTATCATTCATTATAACACTCACGTTTTCTTTGGTGTATGTAACTGCGCATCATGCTGCTCATATTGGATGTAATGCACTGGGCATATATTTACGTATATTTTCCTGTGTTGTACAATGATTGAAATGATATTTACTGTATGTCATGTTAGTATTTTTGTGATTACATACAAATACATTTATGATAAAAAAAATGATTTACTACAGTAAGTTGTTAGTTATATATCATTTCAAAGTCATCTTAAACATTTTACCCTTAAAAATATACCACCAAATGGGCGACATATAATAACAATAATATACAGTACTGTACTGTAATTTAAAAATGTATGCATTTCTATAGTAAATTATGTTTAATTTTAAACAAACAAATAGTTCCTCGTTGGGCGAGTCGGTAGAGTTGTGGTCTAACACTTGCTAGGCCCGAGTTCGAGTCTCCGGCCATCTAATGAAGAATTAGAGGAATTTATTTCTGGTGATAGAAATTCATTTCTCGCTATAATGTGGT
Source organism: Macrobrachium rosenbergii (assembly GCF_040412425.1). Taxonomy (NCBI): domain Eukaryota; kingdom Metazoa; phylum Arthropoda; class Malacostraca; order Decapoda; family Palaemonidae; genus Macrobrachium; species Macrobrachium rosenbergii. The sequence goes on from NC_089796.1 coordinate 48,671,143, forward strand.
TCGGATTCCACAATAAGCTGTAGGTCCCGTTGCTAAGTAACCAATTGGTTCTTAGCTACGTAAAATAAGTCTAATCCTTCGGGCCAGCCCTAGGAGCTGTTAATCAGCTCAGTGGTCTGAAGTAAAAACCCAAGCTATACTTAGCAACTTTAAACAAACAGAAATTCATATTCCTAATCTTTTCCAAAACACTCAAGTGAGGGGAGGTTGGACCTGTCATATATATGGTCAAATATCTGATATATGACAGGGCCAACCTCCCCCCTCAATTGAGAGTTTTGGAAAAGACTGGGAATATGTATTTGTTTGTATAAAATTAAACAATTTACTTTAGAAATGCATAAATTTTAAAATTACAATACTTTGTACAGTATATTATTATTATTATTGTGTTATTATTATTATTATTATTATTATTGTATTATTATTATTATTATTATTATTATTATTATTATTATTATGCTTCCATGGTGGTTAAATAGAATAATGTGAATGATACTGAAAAATCTGTCTCTCTCTCTCTCTCTCTCTCTCTCTCTCTCTCTCTCTCTCTCTCTCTCTCTCTCTCTCTCTCTCTCTCTCTCTCTCTCTCTCTCTCGTACATATATATTTTTAAGGGTAAAATGTTTAAGATGACTTTGAAATATTAATAATATTTCAAAGATTAATAACAACTTACTGTATTAAATAAATTTTTTCGTGTAAAATTAAACAATTTACTATAGAAATACAGAAAATTTTAAATTACAGTTTATTATTATTATTATTATTATTATTATTATTATTATTATTATTATTATTATTTCTGAGCTCGGCCCCGTGTCACCTGGTGAAATTCCATACTAACACGAATTTCTAGGTATAAATATTGCTAAATATACCAGAGAAAAAAGCTTTCCAGGAATGCTGGAGTTACCAGATAATCTTCTATGTTAGACGTCAGAACAATAGAGTTGGTGAAAGAATCACAACCCTGAGCCACACTCGATGGAGCATCCCCATGTCAAAACCCCGGGAAGAGCGGGAGCGTGCCAGCTCCCACGCTCACCCCGCCGTAATGGCGACTCAGCCATCTGAACTCATTCCATTTCTAGCACGTGATATTCTCACTTAATTATTTTTGTGCTTGTGCTTTTGGCTGAATTTGCCTGTTTCTCAGCATGTCTTCCAGCAAGTTTACTGTCACCAAGTTAAGTACCATCTTATTGTGGGGTTTTTATGATAAGTTTGGCTGTTTCAACCCCTATCTTAATATTATTCGTGGTTGTTATGGCGCCGTGGCGTCCCCGTCAACCATCGCCAGCGAATTCGCCCACCCAGCTTGTTCTGTTTAGGCGATCTCCTTGTCGTTTACATTTCTTATCATTATCCCCGAATTATCACATGGCGTTTCCTGGCGGGTTGTTTAGGTGTTTCTCTGCATTAATTTTGTCGAGGAACCGCATATCGGGGTTCCTCCATTTGAGTTCCCGTCATTTTCCTTGGTTTCTCCCAGGATGTTTCGCTTTGACGATCTTGCTTCATTATTATTATAGTGTGACGTGCTGGTGCTAATCAGTGTTTTATTGCTTTGATTTGGTTATGTGGGGGAGGCGTCGAATCACGGTTTTATTGTTTACTTACCTGTCGCTCTCCCCTCTCAGTTGGAAGTATGCTTGCACGAGCACAAAGCTTATATTATTGTTTTATGTATATATATTATTCTTAGTGATGGTGATTTATTTTTATCTGGTTAAGTTGTGTGGGGTTCCCCTAGCCTGCCTATGTCACATTAGGCTTGTATTTTGCTTCCTTTGGCCTCCCGCTCTCCCTTTTACCCTAGGTTAGGTTAGGTGTGAGGGAGGGTTCAGCAGGTAGAGAGTTTCTTGTTGTTGTTCCTTCCACTGCCGTTGTTTGGGTTGTAGAGTGAGACCCAGTGTCCCTCCCCCTTCTATGGAGGGTAGAGGCTCTTTCTGTGGGTGTCTTTCTCCGTGCTTCCACCAGCATCCTCCCCTTTCGTTCGGCTCTGGTTGGTTTTCAGCACGGGAATTTCTTTCCCCGTTGTTTCCTCCTTCCTCCCTTCCCTTATGCCCTCCTGTTAGCCTAGGCTATCCTTAGGTACGGGTGCTAGCCTAGGCTACGCCTAGGTGTGGGTCGAGCGCGTTGAGGCCTTACGTCGCTATCCCTTCCGTCCCCTTATTCGGAGTAGGCTATGTTCTTCCACTGCTGGTATTAATTTGCCTGCCATAGGGTGAATAATCCTTCTGATCTCTGTTTTTCCACTTGTGCTCCAGCCTCTCCCATCCTACCCTCCAACCCTTTCCTCTCCCCACTACTGCTACCCTAAGTCAGCTCTTTGTCTCATCTTCTCGTGCGGGTGACGTCAGCTGGCGTTCACTCCGAGTTGTGGGGCCTTTTCCTGGTGGAGAGATTCAAGTCCCCGATGGCTTTTTGCTTGGCTCAATGTCTCGTTAACCCGCTCTCCTAGGATCGAGCAGGTTTCGAACATTCTTAGGGTTATTAGTTCTCGCCCCTTTTCCGCGTTCGCTTGGCATTCAAGATACTTTAGTTGGGTTGACTGGCGCTTTCTCCGACCCCTTGTGGTCCTGTGATGTTGTTAGCCTCACCTGTGTTCTCTAAGCGGTTGAGGCTTGGGATCTCGGTGGTTCCGGACTCCGGTATATGGAATTAACCAGTTCGTTCCCATCCCTGTATTTTATATATGCATATCACTTGTTTTTGTTCCGGGTAGCTCACTCCGCCGTTGGACATATTGTTATTACAGGGTCGGTGTCTACCTTGGGTTCCACGCCATTTTATTCGGCATCCCCCTTATGGTAGGGCCCTGTTGACTCAGCTCTCGTTCGCCGGGTATTCGGTGTGAATTCGGGTAACCTTTACCACTATATTTAGTTACTTGCTGGGTAGGCGTCTCTGGGGTTTTCTGCCTGCTGGAGTACTCGGTAGTAGGTTTGAAAATACCCGTGCCTGTAGTAAGTTTCTAGGTGGTAGGTTCATGTACTTTTCACTTACAGACTGTGCGTTGTGAGCCAGGATGCACCGCCACCCTCCATCAACCTTACGGACATGTGGTGTGCCGGACCCACGCTGGCTGTGCGGTCCGGCTGGATGATCTCGTCGTTTGGCATCCTGACGGTTGCGAGGTGTGCTTCGCTCTGTGCAGCGGTATCCAGGACGAGTCGGTAAGCTTGACTTTCGTTCTTCACGCTACTTTCAGTCTGATATGTGCTCATATTGTAGGTCATGACACGTGTTACAATATGTTAGAACTGATTCCCTGCTCTCTTTTAGGCTGACGAGTCCTCCAAGAAGGAGGCCTTAGAATCTCTCCGCGCCTGGGTGGCTGGGTTCGGAAGGAACGTGCCGTCGGGGAAACCTTATGTCCTCGACGCTAGTTTGAGGGACCTTCTCTACCCCGGCGCCCGGATTGCTGCGGCCATACCTGCGGATCTGGCCACTCCTATCATCGAGCAGATCCGGGCCGCGACCCAGCCACCTCAAGAGGACCTGTACGCGGAGGTTTCTGAAGACGTCGCCGCCTTAGACTTGGACCTGGGCCGATGAATCTGGGCGGACCAAGGGTAGGTAGCGAACAGTGAGGCCGCGGGGCAGGTCCCCTTTTGATTGTCTTCCTCTATTGTCTTCCTTTTCAGGGGTTCACCGTCTTCCATCTTGGGGACAGGGCTCATCTGCTGTCCCCGGTTGAGTGAAGGCGTCGTGGAGGCGAGGCTATAAGTCACGTCTTCTCGTGAGGCATCTCCTTCCCCCGTCGAGAAGGCCAGGTTGTGGAACCTGTAGCTCTGGGAACAAACCAGCACCTCGGGTGCAAGGAGGCGGTAAGAGGCGCCCAAACTGACCTCTCGCCAGCCTGCCTTTGACCCTGGCGCTTGCAGGGATGTTGCTGACATCTCCCGGAGGTGGAGGTGGCTTTCAAAGATTACGAAGGCTATAGTCAGGAGACTCTGCTGGCGGATATGGCTCGCTCGGCGGAGCCTCATAATCTGAGATCCTGATACGCTGACCTCCCTCCTTCGATGTAAAGGAACAATGGCGTTTTGCTCTTCGGTACTTATTCGTCGAAGACACTCTACAACCATGGGGTCTGGAGCACGGCGTCTGGAGGGTGGGTTCTTCCTCTGATCTCTTGCCCCTACCCAAGCTTCCGTTAAGAGCTGACGGAGGGGAAGCCTGGATGCGCTCAGACAAAGGTCCCTAAGGAGGCGGTGGTGATCTTCCTGGGGACCATGCCCAATCTGCTCTGTTGCGCTCTTGCAGGTGGCAGGGCAGAAAACACAAATTGACTCCCTTCAAGGAGCAGCAACTACACCATGTTTTCTTTTGGGTGATAGTTGCCCACTCCTGCCTGAACAAAGTTGCTTTGGCAGCTCAGGCTTAACCGACCTGACAAACCCTTGCCTCACCAGGGAAGCGGACTCCACATCTCTGGTATTCGGGAGATGAGGTTCTGGAAGGGCGCCCGTCCACATTTACAGTGGGTAAATTGGGCGCACTACCAGCGTCCTCTCAATTCAGTGAACAACTTCTAAACTCGGAAGCTCTCCTGAAGGCGGAGTTTGAAGGAGCCTTGCTGATTGTAGGTTAAGCCAGTCTTTAAACTCCTTGTGCTTGGCATAAGCGTCATGCGTCTCCTGTGCAGGAGCAGTATCTGTTTCCAGGTTCTGGCTAAATCCTGTTGAGGTTTCAGTCAGACCTGTATGACTTTATGGTGGCAAATTAGAGTGCCACAGAACATCTTCCTTGGATGCCACCATTCATCATAGGTACAACAAGCTCTGAAGAGTTCCATCTGGTGGGTTAATCTCTTCCCAGAGGGCGGTCTCCAGCGTCTGGCGAGGCTACAGGGCCAACCAAAGCCTATGCTCCCGGTTGGGGTGCCTCTGCCTTCAAGCGGAAGACCCCGAATCTGGCAGCTCCCAGAGTAGAGTCTGGGAGCTTCCGTTCCAGAGAGCACAGAGGCCTCAACACCCAGACAGTGGTTCAGGCTGTCCCAGTCTCGGCGGTGGGCCAACCCTCCCACCTCAAGAGCTCAACCCCAGCAGTACGTGCTTTGGTTCCAGCCAGCCAATCCCTTGCTGCACCATCAAATACGTCTCCTCTCCGACATACAATCCTATCTATGAGGAGCTGTAGAGGTCTTCCAGCCTTAATAGAAGCGCAGGGTGAAGGTGAGAGCCCCATATAGAGAGCAAGCTGGATCTGCCTCCCGGAAAATCAGGCATGGTAGAGGAAACAAACCCGCTTCCTCACTGAGACCAGTCAGGTAGGTGAAATTCGCCTTTGCAGTTCAGAGACCAGTGTCCTTCAGTCCTTGGGCTGGCATTGTCCAAGGTCTGGGTTGGGCTAGTCAGAGATCCCCCTCCCTGACCAGATTTTACCAACCCCCTCCAAGCCCTACAGGACTTTGGCGATGGAGCTTCTCAACAGAGAGCAATAAGAAAGTAGGCACCTCAAATTTCAAGGCGGGTTGTTCACTGTTCCAAGAAGATTCCGATCAGCAAAAGTGATTCTAGATCTGTCGGCGTCTAAGTAGCTACATAAGGAATCGACAAGTTTACGCCAATAGCTAGGAATTGGCTCAAATCACGGACTCTACTGCAGCATTGGAGCCGTCCACCACCTCTATCGATCTTTCAGACGCTTACTATCACGTCCCGGTTGCGCGGAACTTCTCTCCCTTCCTAGGTTTCAGACTTGGGAAACAAGCCTACTCCTTCAGGGTCATGCCTTTCGGACTCAATATAGCCCCCCGGTTTCTGAGGCTTGAGCAGTCGTTCAGCAGCTACGGTCCGGGGGGATCTCCCTGGCGGCTTACCTGGGCGTTGGATAATCTGAGCTCCAACAATGCAGGAGTGCGGAAGGCCTACAGCCATAGTGATCCAAGTTCCTGGAGTCGTTGAGCTTCGGTTGGGTGGGGAGAAGTCCATCTGCTCCGAGGTCGGTTTCAGTGGCTGGGTCTCAGTGGGACCTGTCCTCGCACGACTATCCCTCCCGCCGTCCAAGCGGAAGGAGATAGCCGCGCTTCTCAGGAAATTTCTGAAGGACAAGCGGCATCCGCCCGGTCTCAAGGGAGAATTCTCGGCTCCGCTGATTCGCCTCGGTAGCCGGACCTGCTCTTAAGCGAAGCTAAAGATATAAACAAGTGTGGCGAGCGAGCCAATGTCGAGCTCAGGACAGGAGTCTCTTCAATCCAGCGTCTTGAAGACAAGGCTTCGACCAGTTCACAGCCAGTGGCCTGTCGAAGTTGGTCCTCCAATTTCCCCCTCCACGGCTTTGGTAACATCCACTGGCCTTCATTAGCGGCTGGAGATACTCACCAAACCAAAAAGTTCAAGGACATGGTCTGCAATGTTCCAACGGTTTCATATAAACACCTTGGAAGCTATGGCAGTGTTTCTAACTCTCAAGAAACTCCGCCCCGCCTGCCAGATTCACATCAGGCTGGTGTTGGACAGCGCCGTGGTGGTTCATTGCATCAACAGGGGCGGCTCCAAATCAGGTCGCGTAAACCAGGTGATGGTAGCTATACTTCTCCCTGGCGAACAAACACGACTGGCATCTGTCAGCCATCCACCTAGCGAGAGTGCGGGCGTGGTGGCGGACTCCCTGTCAGGACTACTCCGTTGGAGGCGGTGATCTCCTGGGCGAGGAATCGTTCAATTGGATTTGCGCGGGTTCCGGGTCTCAAGTGGATCTGTTCGCTCTGAGCAATCACATAAACTTCCTGTTATGTGGCTCCCAACCTGGACCCCAGGCCTTTGCCACGGATCGATGACCATAGACTGGAACAATTGGAAGGGATCTGCCCAATAAACATGTTGTTGAAGTACTGCACAAACTCAGGTCATTCAGGGCCGAAAAGCTGGCTCTGGTGGCTCCCCTATTGTGGCTGAAGAGCAACTGGTTCCCTCTGCTCCAGGAGCTCAAGTTGCGGTGTCATCAGATACCCAAACCCAGACTAACCCAAGTAGTACAAACCAAGACTGTGTCAGCTTCCTTAAGAATTCAGAATGCCCTGGTTTTATGGACTTTATAAAGTTTGCTGCAAAAAAGGGAGCAAACATTGACCCCGTCAACACTCTGTTTCTAGAATCTGATAAGAGGGATTCTACTCTCAGACAGTATGATTCAGCAGTCAAAAAATTAGCATCCTTTTTGAAGGCATCTGAAGCTCAAACTATGACTACTAACCTAGTGGTTACTTTCTTTAGATCATTGTTTGAAAAAGGCCCCTCCCCGACCACTATTACTACAGCTAAATCAGCCTTAAGAAGGTATTTTTGTATGGTTTAAAATCGACCTTACAGATTCCTTCTCCATCCCACTAGAGCATGCGCCCGTTTGGGGCGATTACAACGCCCACATTCTGTTACCTGGTTCCTCAACGATGTTCTAAAATTAGCCGCTGATACTGATAACTCACAATGCTCTTATCTGGATCTGTTAAGGAAAACCTTGTTTCTGATTAACTTGGCTTCCAGGTGCCAGAATTTCAGAGCTATCGGCTCGCTAAATGATGATCGTGTTGATTTCTCCAAATCACAGAGAAGTCCTCCTTCCCCTGATCATAGGTTCCTAGCTAAAAATGAAGACCCTCAGGACAGGTGGTCCCCCTGGAAGGTGGTGCCTCTTCCTCAGGACCAGTCCTTATGTCCAGTATATACTTTAAAGTCTTATCTACAAAGAACTCCACAGTGTAAGTCGGGTCCTCATTTTATCAGGGAGAAAAGGATGGAACTCTTTAGATTTGAGGCAACTATAAGACAGCAAATTCTGTATTTTATTAAATAAGCAACCAGTTAAGTCCCTAAGGTTCTGATATCTGTGTGGTAACTATATCTATAATTTTCATAATATGGATTTGCTGAACTTACCAAGTATACGGGATGGAAATCACCTCTAGTGTTTAAACGCCACTATTTAAAATCACTCGAAGCCTGAAATTTTCTACAGTGGCTGTGGGAAGTGTCATTCCCCCATCTTAATTATCCTTAATCCTTTTCCTTCCCCCTGCCGCCTGCCTCATTTATTTCTCTGCCTGCCTTTCTGGATCCAATCATGCCTCACTGCCTTGCTCCTCATGGTGATGCTAGTATACCTGGTTATTGTTTGTCTTGGTAGTTGGATTTTGCCCGATATGCTGTGAATTTAGATTAACATAGAAGTACTGGAGCAGTTTTTATTTTGCTTCATGTACCTCAATTCCTGATTTTGTATATATCTCATTGTTCTTAGATTTAAGTTTGTATTTACCTGTTTATACCATTATATTGTGGGTGTCTTTTATTCCACCCCTAATTATATTGTATATTTGTCATTGTGCATTACTCTTAGACTTAAGTTTACATATTCTTCATTGTGTCTTTATATTGTTGGGTGTGTGTTGTTCCACCTGTACTTACCTGTTATTAAATCTATTTTTCCTTGATGAGATATCATAATTAAATCTATTTTTCATAAGCGTGTTTTTGTTCTAATCACCTTTGTTTCTTTTGTAGCTTCTGATCTTGGCATGATTCTCTGTCACTATTTCCACCGGGTGACGGGGCGAGGAGCTCCAGAAAGGGATTTGACAAAGGAAATTCTATTTCTGAGGAGGCCCGTGTCACCGGTATTCTCAAGGCGTTCCTGCACATACCAAGCCGGGGGTGGTGCTAGTCTGGAATGAGTTCCAGATAGGCGCTGGAGTCGCCGCCTGTGAAGCGGTGGCGTGGGAGCTGGTGCGACAGCTCTTCTGAGGGGTTGACATGGGGATGTCTGCCGAGAGTGGCTCTGTAGTTTGTGATTCTTTCACTCACCCCCTTGGTTATACGACGTCTTCAATATAGAAGACGCTCTACGATCTAGGGTAATGTCAGCATTCCTGAAAGCTTTTTCTCTGGTATATTTGTAATATTTATACCTAGAAATTCGTGTTAGTATGGAATTTCACCAGGTGACCTGGGGCCTCCCTCAGAAATATAGATTTTCCTTTGTCCGAGAATCCCTTTATTATTATTGTTGTATATTGTGTGTATTATTATTATTATTATTATTATTATTATTATTGGCCATTAATATGTGAAAATTAGTGCGTGTTGATAGGTAAATCATTTATTTATCATACAAATGTGGTTAGTCCTCACCATCTCCCATAAATTTTATTAAAATTCTTGTGCTCTCTCTCTCTCTCTCTCTCTCTCTCTCTCTCTCTCTCTCTCTCTCTCTCTCTCTCTCTCTGTCAATATACATATATTTTAAGGAAAAAATACAATAATTAGTAAATACACAGTGTTGTTCTATGAAAAAAAGGGAATTAGTGATAATTTTAGAGATACGGCTGAAAGAAAAATCCACAAATTAGTGAAAATTCCCCCACGGACAAGTGAATGATATGTTCCACAAAAATCCACAACAAAATGAAACGCAGAAATATGAAATGCGTAAAATTAGGGGGCACTGTAATGTGTGAAGATTCACATTTGACCTAATGAACTTTTGCTTCTAGGCCTAAGCTAACTCATATATAATATGCATTATCAGTGGTATCTACCGAAACTGAGGTAGGCATAGAAAGCCTGTTATAGTTTAATCTATTACAAATAAATCTCGCACTGTACATGATGTATATGATGAAATCATGTTTTTGGACAAAATTATAATGATTGATGGTACACTATAGTCTGTCTAGAATGTCATGAAACATCGAGTAGGTTTGCGACGCTGCCAAACTTCCTCAAGACATTTAATCTGGCTCAAGCTAATCCCAACACCCTTCCATTCCGGGTCGCTAATACGATTAAGTAAAATTTCGCTATAATCCCATAATCTGAATCTTTCCAGTCAATCAGATTTATGCGCCAAAATTATCATTCTACTCCCTTTCCGCTTGGTGGGTTTATTCAGTCGCTGCTGTGGAACATATCATCAACACTTGGGGACTGTATAATTCGATTAATCCAAGTTTCATCTAGAAAATATAATGGAGACTTATTTCCTGTATCTCTAATATTTTCATTTCCGCGTGAAAACTTTGGTCCTGTGCTGCGAGACAGTATCACCTCCCCTCCAGTAGAAATTTTCTTCCATTAACTCTTCCGTATTTGAATCAATTTCTTGTTATCTTCGCACGACAAAGATTCTGCCATCCACTAAATCAATATTTTCTTTTACTTCAAGTAGAATGCTATGCAAGCGTTGGAATTTCCTTCTGATGTAATAACAGAACTGTCGCCGTGCTTACTGATCAAACCCGCGTCCGATGTTGGTTACAGTTGGTAGTCTTTTTCCCTTTTCTTTACGTTAAGCAGGAGCTTCATTTTCTTCTAAGCTATCTTTTCCTTCCTTACAAATGATATGTCGTACTTCTGCATTACTTAGTTGGATCATTGTCGTTGTACTGCCTTGTCAAAACCATGCATAATAGTTTTGTTTTCTTTCTCTCTTTTGAAATACTATTATGGACATTAGATATGACCTCATTGTCTAACGCCAAATTGCTGGCGATAGGGGAGCCTTCCATCTTAAACCGTCGCGCTTGGGTATCAGAACAAAAGTGATACGACTACTTAACCTTCCTGACCTGAGACATAGAGAGACCTGGCAAAAGTGTATGCCAGATCTACCTGTTTTTCGCCTTAGTGAGATTTAATGAATGAAATTGGTAGCAAAGCGGCAGCGTCCCGAGGAAATCGCTTCCGGTTTTCATGACATTCTGGACAGACTATAGATCAGAGTACACAAGCATATTTGCAAATTACAGCTCTTTTATACACTGTATATTTTTTAGTTTCACTGAATGTTTTTGTTGGAAATAAGCTGCACTTGTGCATTTACCTAGCAAGCTTCAGTTCCGAAATCTGAAAAAATCCAAAAACTGAGGCTGTGTGGCGCCACCTTTGCAGCCGCTCAAGAACTAACGGAGGCTGATTCAAAACCGTCCCAGATCATGGGAGTTCCCAGACTATGGAATGCTGGATTTAAGAGGTCGGGTGTAACTATTAAAATATGTAATTTTTCCAATATTTCATATACAGTCATACCTTGAACTTACATGAGCATAGGTTCCAGAACCCCTTGTGCAGGGTGAATTTTCGCGTAAGTTTGGCATGGTCTGTAAAAATGTTAATAAATGCTTTTCTGGGCCTTGACCTGTGTCAGCCGGTGAAAGTACCATAGCACATTTCTAGGTAATTCATTGCTAAACATACCAGGAGAAAAACTAAATGCAATGCTGGGGTTTACTACCCCAGTCGAGCTCCATAAAATGGAGTCGTGTATAGGAAAGGTGAGTGTTGTCACTACCACAGGCCTCTGCCTGTAGATATTTATCTCAAAATCCCCCCAGGCGAGGAGCCGTTACAACGCCCTTAGCTCGACCATCAACAACTCTTCGCCATATTGACGTTCCAATTTGTAGCGTTTCATCGCTTTGTTGCTGTTCTCTTTGGTGCACTTTTGCGCTTTCTGTGCGACATTATGTCTTCAGCCAGGATTTTCTTCACCTAAGTTGATCTGATCTCGTTTGTTTTTAGGCAGCTGAAACCATGACACCGTCTAATTCAATAATTAGAGGGTTGAATATAACGCCGGTCTCGGCCACCTTGCTTCCGACCTCACGCGACCTTCAGTCCTTGTGCGGTTTATGGTGGGACCTTCCCCCCTTTTTTATATGATATATATTTTTATGTGCGTTTTACATATTTATTGCTCCTCATGGAGTTTGTTTTCCTGGTCACCTTCCCTGGGAGGCGCGGTCCTCTCCTCTCTTAGGCTAGAGATTTCCCCTCTGCCTTGTGATCATAATTCCATTTTATCCTTGGACCCACTCCTCCTCCAGCTCTCGGGTATATTCTATCTCGAGATGATCATGGGTTATGCTATTTATTTTCACCTTTTTATATGTTTACGGATGACATTGATATTTTTAGATTGTTTACGCTTGTTCGTAGGGTCGGCCATTTTACCATCCACATCTCATATAGCGTTTGGTTTGGACCACCCTTCTACATGTCTTTATGATAAAATTCCTATTTTCATATATGTATCGTTATACCCATATATTATTATATATTATTTGGTTACTTTTAGTGTTACCTTAGTCTGATAGTACCCGTGTTTGTCCGCCTAGGCTAGCCTTCTTAGCCGCTGGTCGGCTTCGGTAGGTTAGCCTAGGAAGTTAGGCTACCTTTCGGCTCTTTGCTCCCTCCCCTAGCTTGGAGGGGTTGGGTGAAGTGGAGGTTTCACGATTCTGTACCTTCCGATGATATGGAGTCTGGTTCGAAGGGTGTTATTGGCTGTGTTTTCCCGCTCCCCCTATTTCGGCCTTCCCGATTGGACTCTTGAGTCCTAGTAGGGTTAAGCTAGAATAGCGAGGGTCTTCTTATTTGTAGCCTACTCCTATCCGAGCCGTCGTTGTCGAGGCAGGCATCCTGACTTCGTGGGTCTCCCCCTCTCCTACCACCCCCCTCCCCCCCCCCCCTCCATCCTTTCCACCCTCGGCTGTCTTAGTGTACATCATGAAGAGCGTGCCTGGGAGTCAGTGCTCTGATCCCTAACCTGTTTGCCATGTCATTAGCCTAACATTCCTTACCCTTCCTTTGCATTGAGTGGTTCTCCCTAAGTTCTCCCCCAGGGTCATGATACTCTGTTGATCAGCACCCTTGGGAGTTCTTTGGTGTCTGGGGTGCTTCCCACTCCTGGCCACCAATATACGTTTACCTCTTTGCAACCTTTTTAGCTTATGGAGGGTTTCCTGTTCTCCCCCTGTGGTTAATGGTTCTCCATGATCGACACTAATGGAAGGGGGGGGTTATATCAGTGTCGAGGGAGTGCTCTCCCACTCTCTGGCTGCTGTAGGTTCCCTCCATTTGCCTATCCCCTACCTTCCCTAGCATCAGCGCGTGGCTGAGTTCTCCTGCCGGGGTTGTGGATTCTCTTTAGTCCGTCACCCGTGGAGGAGTGTCACGATCAGTTAAGCGTTATCACCTGACTGGCCTCTGTCTCAGTGTCCGGCTCTTCTGCTGCTATGGTAGTCCTTGTTATGTTCCCTGTTCTATTCATCACGAACATGGAGCCATTCCTGGGTATCTATCTTGACTTTTGCCAGATCTTTCTTCCGCCGTGTTATCGGGTCTCCTGTTACCCTACGCTGTTCTTACCACTCCGATTGGGTATGGTGCGTGGTTGGCCGGGCGCTCACCCCGCCTCCTCGCGCCACCGCAGTATGGTGCTTCGATTCCCCCGACACTAGCGGAATTTTATAATAATGTATCATATCTGTTGTTTGGCAAACCTCACGGTTAACCATTTTTGTGCTGTATATTACTTTACTCTACCGGACCGTGTCCGAGGTAAATGAATCGCTATTTTGTTTATGACATGTTCACACTTTGGACCTCTGTTAACTCGGATTTACTCCAGCGGTCCCCTTTTGTTTCACGCATGTATATTGGTTATACCTGTGCGAATCTCTCCGGCGGGGTCTGACCAGACCATTGCATGCTCCGTCTGTCTTTTTAATTAAGGCCCTGCTCTGGCGCCCTACTCCGGCGTGCCTTATTAGCATACTCATGTATCATCTTTCCATTATAGATGGTTCGTTGCCAGGAGCAGGGGTGCATGGTGGTCCTGCAACAGGCTTGTGGACACGAGTGTGTCGGTCCCACCATTTGCGCGGTTGGTAATGGGGACCTGATCGTCGGCACTTGACGGATGTGAGGTGTGCCTACGCTCTCTACGAGCAAGTGTTGAATAGTCGGTAGAAAGCACATGTTCCTGATGTTCTTTCTTGGAGTTTATGACTTTTATTGATATATTTATGACAGTTGGAGATTGTTTTCATAATCTCCTTCTTTCAGGCGACCACAGCTCCTGCGACTCTTGGCTTCTTGACCCTCAAGACCTGGGTCAGTGGCACAGGAGGAAACGTCGGTCGAGGAAACCTATTCTATCTGAAGATATTTTGCAGTATCCTCTACACGGCGCCTGGGTCTCAGCGTCCGTCCAGCGGAGTAGCCGCCCCTTGATCGCTGGGATCCGGGAGATGTGAGAACCCTCCCGAAAGAAGCGGCCGTAATGCGGAGGGGTAGGAGGAAGTGCGGCGTCAACCTCAACCTGGAACCCATGAGCGTCGACCCGGACCAAGGTAGAGGGTATGTGAGGCAGAAACTTCCGATCCTCTCTTCAGCTCTCCTTCCTCTTCCGTTTCTTCCTTTAGAGGGTTTGGAAAATCCTCTTACCTTGAGGACAGGTCAAGGTCTACTGTCCCCAAGGTAAAATCTGTGAAAACGAAGACCTTGTCCAAATCCTTTAAACCCCAGAAGCGCTCCGGGGCTCCCTCGAAGTCGTCACGGGCCCCTAGCCCCGTGCCGTCCACGAGCAAGGCCCCCTCTGGAAAGGGATCGAGATCCAAGCAGGGTAAGGCGAGTCCCCCTCGTCCTTCCTTTGACCCAGAGTCGTTTGCTGAACTTCTTATGGAGGATTAGACAAGAGGGTGGAAGAAAGTGACCAAACTCTCCTCCCAGTTTATCTTCCGATCTGGAAGTCATCAAACGCCTCTATGAAATCCCCCTAAGCAGAGAGAGAATTTAGAAAAGCCAGGAGAGCTTGATCTCAGGGTTTATCTTGGCGCCGGGACGATCATCAGCCCTTGGCTGTTCCGGACGCTTCCGGTCTTCCCCCCTTCGATAAGGGAAACCCTTGGCGCCTGGCTCTTTATGCGCCTCAGCATGAAGACACCCTTACCATCGAAGATCTGGGTACTCGCAGGTTGGAGGAACTAGAGTTCTTCCCACCGCAACACTGCCCCCTTCCAGGTTATGCCAGGCTCACCGAGGAAGCCTGGATAAGATAGGACAAGGTCGAAAGAAACCGTCATCTTTCGAGGACCGAAGCAGTCCACCCTGTTGTAACACAGAGTGGCAAGCTGAAACCTGTTTGCGGTCAGGAGTTGCGTTTACGATGTTCTCGGTGGGAATGCTATCCCTGCGCGACCTTCAGGTAGCCACAGCACCAGTCAGACGAGCATTGAGAACAGCCCTTCCACAACTCAGGAGACAGGTCCCTCTTTAGTCTTCGGAGATTCTGGTTGGAAGGGCTCCAGCCACACTTTTACGGTGGGTAGCTTGGCCCTAATTTAAAGCTGCACTCTTCAGCGAGCAGCTAACGAAAATCCCAGTTCTCTCCTGAAGGCGAAGCTGAGACAAGAGCAGGTTAAGTCGGTCCCTACATTCCCTGACTTTGGCGGAGGCAACTTTGGTTGTCTATAATGAAGAAACCCTCTTTCAGGTCCTGACTAAATCCCTACTGGTGGGGTTCCAGCAGGACCTATATGATTTCATAGCGGCTCGGATGAACTGCCGGAAACACAGCTTTACGGCAGCTTCTATTTGGCACGAGCCAATAGGCGATGAAGCTCCGTCTGGGGCTAATCTCTTCCCCAGGAGGTAGACGCGCCAGTCTGAGCTTCTGGGCTAACCAAAACCTCATCCCGCTGAGGTTTCCCCTACAGCGGAGTTACTTGAGTCCGCCGGACCTCATCCCAGACCGGGGAAGAGGTTCAGAAATTTAAGGCCTCCTACCCGGAACGTTGCTGCAGGCTGTTCCGGTCTCTCCAGCCCGGCCAACCTTCAACCTCTGAAGCTCAGCCTCAGCCACGTATGTGCTGGTTCAACCAACCAACACCACGCTTTCGCCTCTCTACATATGTAACGTCTCGGCGTTCCAATCCTATCTGAAAGTCATGGAGCATTTGAGCATTTAACGAGTACCAGGGAAGCAGGGCCAGAGGCTCCTTCAGAGCAAAGTCGGCATCTCATCCCGTCTCATGAGGAGAGGATGTGAGGTAGCAGAGGAGGCAGACCATCTCCCGCCCAGTGAGACTCCTCAGGTAGGTGGGAGGCTGTATCATTTTCGGGACCAATGGACCTTCAGTCCGTGGGCCCACAGCATTGTCTCCAAGGGCCTGGGTTGGAGCTGGAGCAGAGGCCCTCCTCCACTAGTCAGGTTCCATCAATCACCATCCAAAGCCCTCCAGGACTTCGTGAAGGACCTACTACAAAAGGGGCTATAAAGCGAGCATGAGTTTCAGAACCGAACTGTTCAGTTTCGAAGAAAACCAGTCAACAAGAAGTTAATCCTGAACATGCTGCGTGCTCAGTACATACATTCAATGGAAATAAATTTACGCATGCTCAATCTCATGATTCGGTTCTTAGCGTGAACCGTAACCCTCTATAAGATCTTTCAAACGCTATTATCCCGTCCCGGTTGAGAAAGGTTCTCTCCTTACCTAAGTTCCAGACTAGGAAAGCAAGCGTACTCGTTCAGAGTCATGCCATTCAGGCTCAACGTAGCCCCCAGAATTTTCACCAAATTGGCAGATACAGTAGTTCAACAACTATGGTCTCAAGACATCATGCTAGCCGCATACCTAGACGATTGGATAATTTGGGCACCCAACGCCAATGAATGTTGAAAGCAACAACCATAGTAATCAGTTTTCTGGAATCTCTGAGCTACCAAGCCAAACAGGAGAAGTCCCGCCCTAGTTCGGAGAGCCGCTTTCAGTGGTTGGGAATCCAGTGGGACCTACGTTCTTCTTCATCTCTTCCATGTGGCCGGGAAAGAAATAGCAAAGCAACCAGACAATTCCTGTGAACAGGAAAGCTTCCGCCCGTACCCAAAGAAAGGTCTTAGGTTCCCTTCAGTTTGCTTCACTAACAGATCTACTCCTGAAAGGCAAACTGAAAGACATAAACAAGTATGGTGGAGACGTGCCAAGATCAGATTCAGAGACAAGGTGTCCTAATTCCATGAAATACTGAGAAGAGACTCCGGCCCTGGACAATAGTCGAAGTGCTTATCGAAGTCAGTACGCTCCAGTTCCCTCCGGCATTAGTGATTCACCACGGATGTACTATGGCCCGGTGGGAGGATACTCTCCCAACACATAAAGTGCAGGGAACATGGTCCACTGTTCCGCAGTTCCTTATCAATGTTCTCGAAACGGCTGGCAGTCTTTCTAACCTTAAAACTACGTCCAACAGACTAATCCATATAAGACTGGTCTTGGACAGTCGCGTGATGGTGCATTGTATAAACAGGGGAGGTTCCAGATCGAGGCCGGATCAACCAGGTAATGATAGCAATATTCTCCCTAGCAAACAAGCACCAGTGGCATTTGTCAGCTACCCATCTGGCAGGAGTTCGGAGATAATAAATTGCAGACTCTCTGTCCAGAACAACTCCCGTTTGATCGAATGGTCCCTGGACAAAACATCCTTCAGTGGATTTGCAGTCAGGTCAGGTCTCCAGGTAGATCTGTTTGCCACAGAAAGCAACCACAAACTTCCTTGTTATGGCCCCAACCTGGACCCTCTGGCTCACTCCACAGATCGATGTCAACTGGGTGGAACAAGTGGCAGAGAGATCTACCTGTTCCCTCCAGTAAACTTGTTGATGAGAAGTCTTTTCAAGCTCAGTTGAGTCAGGTGTCTGGTGGCGCAACTGGCCGAAAAACAACTAGTTTCCCTCTTCTTCTAGAGTGGAAAGCTCAGTTATAGATCCCCAGACCAAGTCGACTGGAAATGAACAACCTCGGACTAGTCAATCAAATATCAAAGTCAGATGCCTGTTTTTGTGGATTTCGGCGATTTGCAGCTCAGAAAGATGCTAATATTGATCGTTAATACATTGTTCTTAGAATCAGACAAGGAATCTACCACTCCAGACAATATGACTCAGCGGTCAAGAGGAAATTAGCTCTGTTCCTGAAAGAATCTGAAGCTACAGAAATGACCACGAACCTTGCAATCTCGTTCTTCAGGTCATTGTTCGAAAAAGGTCTTGCCTCTAGTACCATTACCACAGCCAAATCAGCTTTAAGAAAGATATTTTTGCATGGCTTTAATATTAACTTAACTGATTCTTATTTTCATCAATTCCTAAAGCATCATTCGTTTGAGACCAGCAACCCGTCCACACGGTTTCCTGGTTCTTAAATGGCGTTCTTAAATTAGCATCAGATACTGATAATCCAAAATTGTTCATTCTTGCAAGTCCTTTGGAAGACCATTACTTGTTATTTTTGCTTCAGGTGCTAGAATTTCTGACTGTCAGCTCTATCTAGAGAACCGAATGCATGTTGATTTCCTCCTGTCAGGAGAAGTTCTGTTAGCCCCAGATCTCAGGATTTCGCTAAAAATGAAGATCTGTGAGATAGGTGGTCCCCATGGAAGGTTGTTCCCCTTCCTAAAGACCTGTCATTGTGCCCAGTCTCTACCTTAAAGGCTTATTTGAGCAGAACCTCTAATATAACTTCAGGTCCTCTTTTTGTGAGAGAAAAATTGGAAGAACTATTTCTCTGAAGGCCATCAGACAACAAATCTTGGCACTTTATTAAACAAGCTAACTTGAATTCAGTTCTAAGGTCCATGATATTGGGGCATTATTTTTTATCACTAACTATTTCATCATATGAATTTTAGTCTCAAAAATATGCAGTTTGGAAATCACCTTTGGTGTTCAAGCGCCACTACCTCAAATCTCTAGGGCTCTAAAATTTTCCACAGTGGCGACGGAAGCATTGTTCCTTCCTCTGACTGATCTCATTATGCATTCTAACTGTTCTGTCCTCCCTCTAAGCCTACCTGCTCGTTTACTCCTTACCATCTTCCCTGGGTCAGGCATGCCTCACAGCCTGAACTCCTGACCATGTTATATTGTCTAATTTTCCCATTTGTTAGTATTTAAGTCAATTATAACTGTGTTCTGATGTTCTGTTTATCTTATTTTACTTTGGACATAGTTTACATTTTGTTATTCTCATGTTATTAGATATTTTGGCTTGGTAATTGAACTCTTTGTGGTGTTTTATTTCTTTCGATCAGTAGTTTTCAGAGGCTTCATAGCTGGGTATGTTTAATTCTCTGTTATGATTTCACCCCGGCTGACACAGGTCAAGGCAGAAGGGATTTTGACAAGGAAGAGTCTTTCTGGGGAAGACCTGTGTCACTTGATGACCTCCCACCTATTCCTCCTTTTCCCCTGGGTAAATACCAAGCTTGGGGGTGCTAACCTGGAATACTGTATGGCGCTGAGTTGATAGTGGGGAGCTGAATGCGAGGCGTTGTATGACTCCTCGCTCTACAGAGAGTTTTGAGTTGAATATCTACAGGGCGCCTGTGGTAGTGACAACACTCACCCTTTTCCTATACACGAATCCACTCATTTTATGGAGCTCACTGGTAGTGAACCCAGCATTGCATTTAGTTTTTCTCTGGTATGTTTAGCAAAATGAATCTCACTTCTAGAAATGTGCTAAGTGGCACTTTCACCAGGTGACACAGGCTTCCTCAGAAATAGATTTTTCCTTTGTCAAAATCCCTTATTTATACAGTTTAAACACAAAATATGACCCTAATCATACTCCCAAAGTATTAAGCTAACTTTTAATGAAATTAAAGTTACTGAAATTTCATTTAAAAGTTAGCTTAATACATTACCCTTAAAAAAAGAAATAAATTGTTGACATAAAAATAGTTGGAAGAGAATTGCACTCTCCTCCCTCTCGACTGATCTATTTTTGGAAGTCTTCTCAACCTCGTTTTTAAGAACTTTATTCTACGTCTCTTTCTCTTTGTTCTGAAATGCTTTTTCATGAACAAACTGATTTTTTATTTGGACTAATACAATTTTAGTTATTATGTCTATGTTTTAGAACGTATTTGTCACACTAGCGCATTTACAGTTCGTAGACGGTGCAGGTAAAATTAGATCAATTTAAACTATCTACTGTAAAGGTGAAGACGTACAGAGAAATAAGTTGCAAAAATGTGTGAGCACTAACTACGAACGAGAGAGAGAGAGAGAGAGAGAGAGAGAGAGAGAGAGAGAGAGAGAGAGAGAGAGAGAGAGAGAGAGAGAGAGAGAGAGATAAGGGTTGTCCCTACTTAAGAGAGTGAAATTACTTATCAGTTATTACGGAGACAGAGAATAACGAGAGAGAGAGAGAGTTTGTCCTTACTTAAAATATCAAGTTAAATTATTTATGAATTATTACGTAGACAGAGAATAACATACAGTAGAGAGAGAGGGAGAGAGAGAGTAAGTTATTCTTATGTTAGATATCAAAAGATGGAAATTCGTGATTTATGAAGGAAAAAGAAAGAAAGAGAGATATTACGTAGAAATCCTTTGACACACTGTGGGCAACGATTGACTTATTTGGCTGCTTTGCCCTCGCCCCTCTCTCCAAAGGTTTCACAAAAGATCGGGAAATGATCTTTGTTTGTTTAAAATATCACATAATTTACTATAGAAATGCATAAATTTTGTAAAATTATTATAATAATAATAATAATAATAATAATAATAATAATATTATTTATTATTATTATTATTATTATTATTATTATTATTATTATTATTTAATCTTATTAATATTTGAAAATTACTGTACTTATTATTAGGTAAATCATTTATTTATCATACAAAAACTAAATAAACATATACATTTTACCATAAAAATTCTCTCAGTAAGAGAGAGAGAGAATTATGATTTTTATTATTTAATGTTATTCAGTTTATACATAAAAGCTTGAAAGCTTATAAATTACATAAAAATGTAAACAAACTTTTGCAGAGTTTCTCAGGGATTCGCAGATGTTGCGTGTCTGTGAAAAAATAGCATGTGACAATTAGTTAAGTTTCAATGAAAAGTTCGCATGTCTGTGAATTCGCGCAGCTTGAATCGTGTAAGATCGAGGTATTATTGTATTATTCCTTTGTCTGAGATAAAAAAAAAATTACATAGGCCTGCATCCAATACTATCAAACCTTAAAATACTGCACCAGCTGTAACCCCATCCATAAGCATGCACTGAGATGGTGTTGGCTAAGAAAATTTCTAATTAAACACAGTTGGCAGCTTATACCATTTGTTTTACTTGATGATCTGTTCATGTTTTTCATTTTCCTGATATGTCAACTTCAAAAAAGATGATTAAAGATTAAAATCAGTGAACTTGGAAAAACAAAGTATTTTTAAAGCATATGA
The DNA here is from genome assembly GCF_040412425.1 of Macrobrachium rosenbergii. Lineage (NCBI taxonomy): Eukaryota > Metazoa > Arthropoda > Malacostraca > Decapoda > Palaemonidae > Macrobrachium > Macrobrachium rosenbergii. Next base: position 48,692,198 of record NC_089796.1, read on the forward strand.
AAAACTACAAAAATCAGTTTGCTGTATCAGCCGAAGTCTCAGCATTTCAACAAGTTGAAAAAGCGAATACTTGTCATGAGATAACCAAAACAAAGCCAGGGCAATGTCATCAACTTGAAATATTGTGTTTTTTTTTATAGTGTAGTCACTGCTTTGTCATCAAGGAGTCAACCCCCCATGGTGTGCCAGCGCTCCATGGTGACTAGACTAGTATCAAAGAAATATTTTTCTAGCCTGGTCTTGTAGCCGGGTATTGTGTCGTAATGAAAACACTATAACATGTGATAGAGTATAATGGACTCAAAGGTAAGAGGGCATTTTCACTTATCTTCAGCAAAGCTGAACCCAGTTTTTCCTACATCAAAAATGTAAGAAGTGACTATTGCGCATGCGCGTCTGCCATCTTGTTTACGACCAGGGCAGGCAAAAGACCAGCTCCATTACCCTCTGCTAGCGCAAGTGATACGCACAACTCTTCAGTGCTCCTTACTGTTTTCAAGAGTAGAAAGCAGCAAGTATTATGGAAACATCTGAACACGAAAGTTAAGTGCTTATTTTTAAGCTCAAGTTTTAAAAATTGTTAGTTTTAACTGTGGAACAATTGTTTTTTGTGTACGGAATCCTGAAAACCGAACTTTGTTTTCGGAGCACATGGTCGGTGTTTTCAGAGCACATGGCTGGTACCCTCTCATGATCTCTGTTATTTGCAAAAGCTCTAAAAATTTGATGTTTTGATCATTCAGTTTAAAATGTGTAACTAAAGAAATGTTCCACAATTTAGTAATCCTTTCAGATAACAATGTCCACAATAGCCTAGGCGGTAGCCTACATCAGACGGTAGTCTAACAAATTCAGTGTGAATAATGTAAATATAGTAGATGTTGTCCGTATCCTATATCCTAGGATTACATATCCTAAAGGTGATTTAAATAACCTGGATTAGGTAGTAACCCAATTTAAGGTAGGTAAGAACCTTTTAAGACATTCTTTTATGGAACTAGGCAACAGCCCAGTTCACACCAAGGATCCTAGAATTCGGTAAACAGGAAACTAAAAATTTTGCCCTCTATATAACCTATATACTTGCTTATCATCTAGAATAATCCAGGACTAGGCAGTAGCTATATTAGTTTAAGTTAAACTTGCAAAAACATCCCATTATTGGGCAATCACTTTACTAGATGGTAATCTAGAACTAGATGAAAATAGTAACCTGTGCCAGATTAGATGGTAGCCTAGCCTCAGGGCTACGCAATAAGGCAATTGTGTTTTATGTAACCATACCCTTGTGAAATAATTAGCCCAGCTTAGGCAGTATCCTAGATTAGAGTAAGTGATAACCTGACCATAAGAGTGTACATTATTGAGTTACTATATGATATAATAGACCAAATAACCTAGGATTGGATATAAACAAGGGAGGTTGTCAGCCTGAGCTAGACTAAAATAGTAGCCTAAGTGTGTTTACTTATTGGCAAGTTGCTAAGTTTATATAGCCTGTATAATTAAGTGTGATCTATAAAAGTCTGGATCAGCTAATACCTTATACTAGGCTAAGAAAGAACAATAAGCCCAGTAGTGCATATAAACAGTGTTCTAGGGTCAGTAACATTAGTAAGGTCTTATGAAGCCTATACCCTTACAGGTGATATAAACCTAGAACAGGCAATAGCCCAACTAGATTAAGTGGAAACCCCTCAAGGGAATGTTTGTACTGTTAGTTTAGAAACAGTGCGGTTGAGTATCAGACAAAAATGTAGTCTCAGCTACATAAAACAAAAAACCAGATAAGAGGATCAATTTTTGGCGTAGCTTATATCCTTGGGTTCTTAATTAAACCTAGAATAAGAAACGACCTAGAATAGGTTAAGCAAGAATATTCTAAGAGATCTATGCTTAGATTAAAGTAGATTATGCTAGAAGGATTAAACTAAGCTATTTGAAACAGTAGCATGGTTTAGTTATTAAACTAGTTTATAGAACAGTCCTTATGGCATGACAATTTAGAATTAAAATTCCATATAGCCATTGCGAAAGGACTAACAGTTTAAGTAATGCAGTCCTATATGCTGTCAGTCAACCTAAGCCTAAAATGGTTTAAGTTAACTTGGATATTTTATAACAGGTATTATATTTATGTGTGGAAACCAAATTAACTTGTAAGATGTAATATATGAATGGCACAAGGTTTTTTTTACAAAAGTGTCTGTTCTTTCAAAAAACAATTTATTCTAAATTAGTTTCTAATAACACCTTGGTTCTTTCACTACAGGGCCACCATTATTCCGTAGCAAATTGCTTGGTTCACTTTTTGCCAGTGGGTATGGCCCATTCCACCAGCTTGTTTCAGGCTGTCGTGATGGGTCCTAGGGTTCAGCAAGGGAGAGGAAGGGGGAGATTATATCTTTCCAGCAGAACTCCAGCAGCATATATTTAACCCATTCTCAGAGGATCCATATTCGGGCCAAAACCCAGTAACACCAGTCCCCAGGACCTCCCAGGTAAACCCTGCAGAGAAAATGGAGGAAGTTTCTGTTGGAGGTGATTATCATTTAGATGAAATTGATATTGCTACCGAAATGACCTTGCTTAACCCAGAAGGATCAGGGACACTACCTTCAGCTTACCAGGGGAGAAACTTTCCAGAAGGAATTCAATCCCCCATGTAACTTTTCAAAAGCTGATCAGGATCCTTCTCCCAAAAGGGATACAAGAATTCAATTAACCCCAAGTGAAATGACTGCATGTTCAGAGGGGTATAGTAACTCACCCAGTACCTCTGCCCCCTGGGCTACAGGCAGTCACAGTTCGGCTGTATGTGCTCAGTCAGAATATGCAAGCTCCCCCAAAAGGGATACACAGTTTGCAGCATTTGATCAGTTCCGTAAGGAAATTATGAGTGATATCAAAGATGCCCATGCCACAGAACAGCAGTATATAATGGACATTTTGCATGATTCCGAACAGGAAATCAAAGAAATAAAGTCAGTGATGTACGCTCCAAAGTGTAAAAGTCTTGCATCCTGCAATCGAAAAGGGAGAGTGGAAACAAACTCTGATCAAACAAGATCCAGGGTTAATTATAAAGCTTCAGGTCAGAACACAGCAGGGGCTCCAACATTCTCCCCTGATGATGATACTAATAATCCTTGGCGAGACACTTCAGTGTGTCTTTTCTCTCCTGATGGTAAGTATCTGATTAATGAGAGAAAATCCATGATTGAAGTTGTACATGTGGAGTTTAGAGACAGGGCAGCATTCCCTAATACAGAATGGCACCTGATTCCACCTTTGCCAGACATGGAGAAACCTCAAAAGGAAACAGTTCTCTTATGTGGGAATACAGCATTAAAAGCTGTTGATGAAGCCCTTTACCAGATAGCGGTAGGTTGATCTATACTCCCATCATGAATAAAACTCAACTTGCTCACCAAGTACCTCCAGCCTTCTGTTCCTTCACCTTTAAAATAATCAGCCATGTGAAGAGAAACTTCCAGAATTATGTAGTAACCAGAAAATGGGAGGCAATGGCAGAACTGAGGCAATGGCAGAACTAAAACCATTTGTCACAGTCCTCCCGGTTTCGAAAAATTCCACCAAGGAGTGGGCAACATTTCAACTCCCTTTTGAAAGTAAAAAGCTCCCCTTGGATGTTGCTAAACAGCAGTTTGGGACTCCTATGAGAAGAATATCAGCTGAGACAGCATCAGAATTCTGTGCTAGGACTCTTCTCCTTAGTATCTTAACCTCTTCCACCTTGCTAAAAGCCACCACCGAAAGGCTTCCAGAGGACTCCAGGACACTTTTTGCTGCCGCGGCTAAAAGTCTTATGAGAACCCTATGGGAAGCACTCTATGACTTTTTAGACTGGCCCTTAAAAGTGCAAATGGAAATATTGGAAGGCTCTTGAAGTCACTCCCTAATGTAACTGCTTTATTACAGTCTAATCCCTTCTGTAGGGACCTGTTTGAGGATTCTGTGGTAACACAAGTCAACGAGCAAGCATGACAACAAAATTGCATGGGAAAAGGAGAATTTAGGAAACAAAAACCCAAAATTTCAGCACAAAAAAGGCTCACTTTGGTCAAAAATCAGCAAGCCTGCAGTCATCCTTAAACAGGTTAGCCAGAAAGGACAACCTCCTTCAAAAGACAGCAGCAGCCACATCAAAGGACATCCTTTTCGATCCAAAAACCGTCTTACAAAGGAAAAGGAAAAGCAACGCCTGGAATGCCCATCAAAGGAAAAGGTAGAGGAAGAGGCAGATATCAATAGGAATTGTTTGGTCGGGGGTCGACTCCAAAGACACCACAAGGAATGGAAGGCTTCTCCTTGGGGACACAGCATTGTTCCCAACAGACTGGGGTGGAAATGGTCCCACCCTCCCCTGCCTTTAAAGTGGTTCTTTCAAGCATCAAACCCCTCTCTAGAAGATTATGTACAGAAGGCCCTATTAAAAGGTGCCATAGAGAAACATGCGTATAACCTATCAACATTGAACAAGTACATTGTTTGCCAAAAGTTTCGAATGACTGCCGTTGCCCAAGTACGTTCAGTCGTTCCAAAAAGGAGTTGGATAGTTTCTATAGATCTGAAAGATGCATACTGGCACATCCCTATTGCCGCTCCCTCTCGCCCCTTCCTAGGCTCCGGATAGGGAAAGAGACGTACAGGTTCAAAGTCATGCCTTTTGGACTAAACATTGCCCCAAGAATTTTTACAAAATTAGCAACGTTAGTTGTCCAGGAACTCAGGAAAGAAGGAATACAAATAATAGCTTACCTAGACGACTGGTTAACCCTTAAACGCCTACTGGACGTATCATACGTCGACTAAAATTGTCTGTTGGGTGCCAAGTGGGCGTGCCGTCGTCGACTACAAAAATTTCAACCTTCGGTCAACTTTGACTCGACCGAAATGGTCGAAAAACGCAATTGTAAGCTAAAACTCTTACATTCTAGTAATATTCAATCATGTACCTTCATTTTGCAACAAATTGGAAGTCTCTAGCACAATATTTCGATTTATGGTGAATTTTTGAAAAACTTTTTTCTTCGCCAAAAGCTCATTAACTCGGGCCAAAAATTTCGGAAATTCTTTCGTCATTTGTCGTAATTTTGCACTGTTCTATATTAGCCGTTACATAAAGTTTTATATATGAAAATGTGCGCAATTTCATGTAAATACAACAGAAAATAACTCATGGTTGTAGCTTTTATCAGTTTTGAAATATTTTCATATAAATCACGATAACTGCCAAAATTTCAACCTTCGGTCAACTTTGACTCGAACAAAATGGTCAAAAAACGCAATTGTAAGCTAAAACTCTTACATTCTAGTAATATTCAATCATTTACCTTCATTTTGCAACCAATTGGAAGTCTCTAGCACAATATTTCGATTTATGGTGAATTTTTGAAAAAAAACTTTTTCCTTACGTCCGCGCCAGAAATTCTTTCGTCACGTTGTCGTAATGTTTGCACTGTTTTATATTAGTCGTTACATAAAGTTTTATATATGGAAATGTGCGCAATTTCATGTAGAATACAACAGAAAATAACTCATGGTTGTAGCTTTTATCAGTTTTGAAATATTTTCATATAAATCACGATAACTGCCAAAATTTCAAGCTTCGGTCAACTTTAACTCGACCGAAATGGTAAAAACGCAAATTATAAGCTAAAACTCTTACATTCTAGTAATATTCAATCATGTACCTTCATTTTGCAACAAACTGGAAGTCTCTAGCACAATATTTCGATTTATGGTGAATTTCTGAAAAAAAACTTTTTTCCTTACGTCTCTCGCTTAACATTCGGCCAACATCTCAGAAATTCTTTCGTCATGTTGTCGTAATGTTTGCATCGTTTTACATTAGTCGTTACATAAACTTTTATATATGAAAATGTGCGCAATTTCATGTAGAATACAACAGAAGATAGCTCATGGTTGTAGCTTTTATCAGTTTTGAAATATTTTCACATAAATCACGATAACTGCCAAAATTTCAACCTTCGGTCAACTTTAACTCGACCGAAATGGTAAAAAATCGCAATTGTAAGCTAAAACTCTTACATTCTAGTAATATTCAATTGTTTACCTTCATTTTGCAATAAATTGGAAGTCTCTAGCACAATATTTCGATTTATGGTGAATTTTTAAAAAAACCATTTTCCTTACGTCTCTTGCGCTGGTAACTTTTCGGCGAACATCTCAGAAATTCTTTCGTCTCGTTGTCGTAATATTTGCACCGTTTTATATTAGTCGTTACATAAAGTTTTATATATGAAAATGTGCGCAATTTCATGTAGAATACAACAGAAAATAACTCATGGTTGTAGCTTTTATCAGTTTTGAAATATTTTCATATAAATCACGATAAATAGAAAAAATTCGACTTTCGGTTCACTTTAACTCGACTGAAATGGTCGAAAACTGCAATTGTAAGCTAAAACACTTACAGTCTAGTAATATTCAATCAATTAGCTTCATTTTTCAACAAACGGGAAGTCTCTAGCACAATATTTCGATTTATGGTGAATTTTGAAAAAAACATTTTTTACGTCCGCTACGTTACAATTCATGCATCATTTTGTGATAATATTTTCTCTGTGTTGCTCTGATCGTTTTACAATTTGTTATATACCAAAATCATCGCAATTTAGTTTACAATACAACTAAAAAAATTAACTCATTAGCTTCAACCGTTGTGCTTACAAAAGCGATTTGTATACAATTATATGTTTTTTTTTTGCTGTCATATATTCCAATATTTATATATGATAATGATATTTTTTTCATTTCTGATGGTTGCATACTAAACTTCAGGCAATGACAAAAAAGGAGCCAAAAATGAACTCTTAATCTTAAAAACTAAAGCGTGCTGTGATTTTTGAAAAAACTTTTTTCAGCTTCGGCGCTAACTCACGAACGCTGCCGGCATACGGGAGACGTTTTTGTAAATAGAGGCTCAGCATTTAAGGGTTAATATACAAGCATCTTGCTTTTTTTCTTATAAACTGGTGTTGGCCTAAATACACAATCCCACACAGACCACACTAATTGGAATGAAGCATAGACTTACACAGCCATGTCAAAAGTTAACATCATTGAGAGATTAGGCCTACATGTCAATTTCTTACATTTTGAGGCAATGACAGGGCATAGCACCACACATCAGATTCTTATATTTTAAGGCAATGACAAGGCATGGGCCTACATGTCAATTTCTTATATTTTGAGGCAATGAGAGGGCATAGGCCTACATGTCAATTTCTTATATTTTGTGACAATGATACGGCATAGGACTACAAATCGAATTCTTACATTTAGAGACAATGACAGGGCATGGGCCTACATGTCAATTTCTTATTGCAAATAGTTTTCTACCCGTACCTGTCCGAAATATAGTACAGTAGCTTTTAATTAATATAGTAGCTCTGACCCCACAATATATAATGTATATGCATATGGTGAAATGTACATGTATCAGCATGTGCATATACAACACGTGTACTTGCATCAATGGCCATAGTAAATGTAATGCCTTTTATACCACAGAGAATAAAAGTACCGTAAAATTTGTGGGCATATAGCCAGTGGCACACACAAACCTACTGTAGGGCTGTCTCAGCCTTACACACAACTATCGAACTCCTCTCAATGAATTATATTGAAAATATATTTACAATGACAAAAAAAAGGAGCCAAAAATGAACTCTTAATCTTAAAAACTAAGTGTGCTGTGATTTTTTGAAAAAACTTTTTCCACTTCGGCGCTAACTCACCCTAACGCCAGCATACGGGAGACGTTTTTGTAAATAGAGGCTCGGCGTTTAAGGGTTAATCTGGGGGCCGACAAGAAAAGAATGCTTGAAAAACCTAAGAGCAGTGGTCAACAGACTCAAGTCAAAAGGTTTTATAATAAATTGGGAAAAATCCCGCCTCACGCACAGCAGACGTTTTCAGTGGTTGGGACTGTGTTGGGATACTCTTCAGGGCCTGTTGTCTCTCCCCATCAAAACTCAGAACAGAATAAGGAAAGACCTCAAAAGGTTCCTAGAGCAGCCCAGAGTTTCCAGACTGCAATTAGAATGCATGATGGGTCTACTGCAGTTTGCATAAGTAATAGATTCAATACTCAGATTGCAATTGAAAAACGTGAACAAATTTTGGCTGTCGCACGCAAGACAGAAGCTGCGAGACAGATCTCACCAAAAGAATCAGAAAGTCGGGAGATACTTCAGCCTTGGACCCGGAAGGAATCTCTGGCGAAACAGGTCACCTTGACTCCTCGATCTGTAAGAGTGACATTACACACAGATGCCTTGTTGACAAGTTGGGGAGGACATTAGGAGGATCGTCAGGTGGCAGGGAGGTGGTCAGCTGGAACTGATGGCTGTCTTTTTGTCTCTCAAAAAACTCAAACCTCCGGAAGAGACACATATTCTGTTGGTTCTAGACAACACGACTGCAATGTCTTGCATCAAGAGATCGGGATCACATTCACCTCCTCTCAACATGGTAATGCTAGCCATCCTTCGCATGGCACAAGTAAAGAAGTGGCACCTGTCTGCAATTCACCTTACAGGGTCTATCAACTCGATAGCAGACTCTCTATCAAGGGAAATGACAGCCTCAACAGATTGGATGTTGGACAACTACTCTTTTCAAACAATAGCCAACATACTTCCACAACCGGAAGTGGACCTGTTCGCCACATACGAGAATCACAAACTTCCAGTATATGCATCTCCGACCTTGGACAATCAAGCAATAGCAAGACTGGAACAATTGGAGGACGATATATCTTTTTCCGCCATTGTCCCAGATTTCGAAGGTTTTGAGCAAACTCCTAACCTTCAAAGGAACAGCTTACTTAACCCTTTAACGCCGACTAGACATATTTTACGTCGACAAAAGTTGTCTGTCGGGTGCCAAGTGGACGTAAAATACGTCTACTACAAGAAGTTTTTTTAAATAATCGCGGAAAAATACTTATAGGCCTCGTTTGCGAAAAATTTTAAATCGCGCCTTGAGGGATGCTGGGAGTTCACGGATCATGCTGTTGTTTTGTTTACAAGCGTGACCCAGCTGCGCATGTGCGAAAATCTTTCTTATCCCAAAAGAAAGCATCAGCTAACTGCTGAAAATCTCAGAAATTCTTTAGTCACTTTGCCATAATTTTTGCACCATTTTCTATTAGCCTTTACATAAAGTTTTATATATGAAAATGTGCACAGTTTCATGTAGAATACAACAAAAAATAACTCATGGTTGTAGCTTTTATCAGTTTTGACATATTTTCATATAAATCACAATAAGTGCCAAAATTTCAACCTTTGGTCAACTTTGACTCGACTGAAATGGTCGAAAAATACAATTGTAAGCTAAAACTCTTACATTCTAGTAATATTCAATCATTTACCTTCATTTTGCAGCAAACGAGAAGTCTCTAGCACAATATTTTGATTTATGGTGAATTTTTGAAAAAAACTTTTTCCTTATGTCCACACTAACTGCTGAAAATCTCAGAAATTCTTTAGTCACTTTGTCATAATTTTTGCACCGTTTTATATTAGCTGTTATATAACGTTTTATATATGAAAATTGCGCAATTTCATGTAGAATACAACAAAAAGTAACTCATGGTTATAGCTTTTGTCAATTTTGACATTTTTTCATATAAATCATGATAAGTGCCAAAGTTTCAACCTTTCGGTCAACTTTGACTCGACTGAAATGGTCGAAAAATGCAATTGAAAACTAAAACTCTTACATTCTGGTAATATTCAATCATTTACCTTCAATTTGCAACAAACGATAAGTCTCTAGCACAATATTTCGATTTATGGTGAATTTTTGAAAAAACTTTTTCCTTACGTCTGCTCTACCTCTGCTGAAAATCTTGTAAGAGCCTGACGCCGTCTCTTCCAATCACGTGTATTCGTGTGTTCGTCGTCCATCGGAGTGGACAAGACAACAAGATTATCTCGTTTTCTTTCTCTAAAGGAGCGCGATTTCAACCATACAATATTTCCGTCTGTTTCTCCCTAACCATTGTTGTCTTGATGTATGTACAATCATCACTTCTTGCATTGCCATGCAAGCATTCTAATCATGTACTCATAATGTTCCAACGAATCCTCTGTATCAAACTGTGTGTATGTTTCTGTTTGTGAAGACGCCAAACATCTTGCCACTCCGATGGACGACGAACACACACATGTTTGGAAGAGACGGCATCAGGCCCTTACAATCTCAGAAATTCTTTAGTCACTTTGTGGTCATTTTTGCACCATTTTCTATTAGCTGTTACATAAAGTTTTAAATATGAAAATGTGTGCAATTTCATGTAGAATACAACAAAAAATAACTCATGGTTGTAGCTTTTATCAATTTTGACATATTTTCACATTCTGACTCGACCGAAATGGTCGAAAATGCAATTGTAAGCTAAAACTCTTACATTCTAGTAATATTCAATCATTTACCTTCATTTTGCAACAAATTGGAAGTCTCTAGCACAATATTTTGATTTATGGTGAATTTTTGAAAAAAACTTTTTCCTTACGTCCGTGAACGCTACCTCTGCTGAAAATCTCAGAAATTCTTTAGTCACTTTGTCGTAATTTTTTCACCATTTTATATTAGCCGTTACATAACGTTTTATATATGAAAATGTGCGCAATGTCATGTAGAATACAACAAAAAATAACTTAGGGTTGTAGCTTTTATCAGTTTTGAAATATTTTCATATAAATCACGGTAAGTGCCAAAATTTCAACCTTCGGTCAACTTTGACTGACCAAATGGTCGAAAAAATGCAATTGTGGTAAAACTCTTAAATTCTAGTAATATTCAATCATTTACCTTCATTTTGCAACAAACGAGAAGTCTTTAGCACAATGTTTCGATTTATGGTGAATTTTTGAAAAACTTTTTTCTTACCTCAAATTCACCATAACTCTGCCGAAAATCTCAGAATTTCTTTAGTCACTTTGTCGTAAGTTTTGCACTGTTTTATATTAGCCGTTACATAAAGTTTTATATATGAAAATGTGCAAAATTTCATGTAGAATACAACTAAAAAGAACTCATGGTTGTAGCTTTTATCAGTTTTGAAATATTTTCATATAAATCACGATAAGTGCTGAAAGTTCAGCCTTCAGTCAAATTTGACTCAACCGAAATGGTCGAAAAATGCAATTGTAAGGTAAAACTTTTACATTCTAGTAATATTCAATCATTTTACTTCATTTTGCAACAAACGGGAAGTCTCTAGCACAATATTTCGATTTATGGTGAATTTTTATAAAAAACTTTTTTTTTACATCCACTCATTACGAATGCATGCATCATTTTGTGAGAATATTTTCTCTGTGTTGCTTTGATCATTTTACAATTTGTTATATACCAAAATCATCGCAATTTAGTGTACAACACAATGAAAAAAAATAGCTCATTAGCTTTAACCGTTTTGCTCACAGCGCAATTTGTATACAATTACAGTATATATGATATTTTTTTCGCAGTGTCATATATTCCAATATTTATATATGATAATGATTTTTTCATTTCTGATGGTTGCATACTAAACTTCAGGCAATGAGAAAAAAGAGCCAAAAATGAACTCTTAATCTTAAAAACTAAAGCGTGCTGTGATTTAAACAAAAAACTTTCTTTCCGCAGTACTAACTCCCAAACCCTGCCGGCATACGGCAGACACTTTTGTAAATAGAGGCACGGCGTTTAAGGGTTAATAGCCCAAATTGGCCAAACAAGGATTGGTTTCTATCACTTCAACAGCGGGCGAAAAGGTCAATTCCACTGTTGTCCGCTGTTCTATCCCAGAAAGTACGAAGGAAAATTCTTTACGCATCCTCCTTTCTGAGCAGAGACCTTCACCTATGGATTTTTTAAACATTATCTACCGTGAATACTACTCACCCAACATTGCTAGGTACCTAGTGCAAAAATTACGGACGTCATCTATCCGACAATACCAGTCCGTATGGAAGGTATGGTTAGATTATATCCATACTGAGAGCCCAGTTGAAATTTCTATAGAAACACTTTTAAATTTTATGATATATCTTTTTGAAGACAAACGCCTTGCGGTTACAACAATCATGTCATACAAGACAGCATTAACAGAACCCTTGCTTTATGGATTCGGGATTGACTCCAGCACAAAAGTTGTTACTTCCCTTCTGCGGTCTTTTGCTCTACAAAGACCCGCTCCCGAAAGACTCCCAATTACTTGGTCCCTGAACAGGTTACTTGGACTCCTGTCTACCCCTCAGTTCAGCGGACCAAATACAACTGCAACTCAAGCTACAGAAGGCGATCTTCCTGATTGCATTAGTATCAGGAGCCCGTATTAGTAAACTGGGCTCTCTTAGATGGGGACGATATTTCACACAAACTGCTGATAATCAATTATTATTGTCCCCAGGCCCATCATTCCTGGCCAAGAATGAGGATCCTTTAAGAAGGAAATCTGTTCTTATAAGGAAACTTAATTTAGCAGACAAAACATTATGCCCAGTTCAAGCACTTAAGGTTTACCTAGAGGTCATGGCAAACATCCCAGAAGGTCCAATATTCCTACACCCTAGCACAAATAAACCACTCTCTCTACAAGGAAAGTAAGTATGTCATTGGCCTTCTTCAGAAATGTCTCTTTTGAAGAAGTCTTTGAAAGTACAGGGTGGGCATCAGGGAGACAGTGTTCTTAAAACATTACTGCCATGAGCTCGAACAAATTCGTCTGCACTGCATATCAGTAGGTGGTATGGTTAGTCCCAACCCCATAGGCTCTACAGCAGAAAACCAGGGATCTTCCTAATGGGTGAGTATGCTGACTATTGCTGGGGAAGATACGAAAAGACTGCAACCACACCCAGCATACTTAGGTAAGTCACTACAGAACTTCACCCTAAAAATGCAAGTTCTTGTTTAGTTTCTCGTTTCTTGTTTCCAAAACCCCAAAAGGTTTTTTAGAATAAAGAATGAAACTTGTGGCTTGACCTTGGACCATAAATGTTTTTTCTTTGGGTTGTCTGGGATTAAAATTTTGAGAGCTTAAGCCTTTTGTCACCTGTCAATTTCTTTTGTAAAGTTCCGTGAGGACGAAACAGCGACTATGCTATCAAAAAACAGGTTTTGAAGTAGGAAAAACCTATTTTTGGTAGTTGCTGTTGAGTCCTCAAAACCCCCCCACTTTCCTGACAAAAGGCATGGGATTTGGGCTAGGGATAATCCTGCATTGACCAGCAGAGAGTAATGGAGCTGGTCTTTTGCCTGCCCTGGTTGTAAACAAGATGGCAGACGCGCATGCGCCATAGTCACTTCTTACATTCTTGACGTAGGAAAAACTGGGTTCAGCTTCGCTGAAGATAAGGGAAAATGTCCTCTTATCTCTGAGTCCATTATACTCTATCACGTGTCTTAGTGTTTTCATTACGACACAATACCGGGCTACAAGACAAGGCTAGAAAAATATTTCTTTGATACTAGTCTAGTCACCATGGAGCGCTGGCACACCATGGGGGGTAACTCCTTGAGGACTCAACAGCAACTACCAAAAATAGGTTTTTCCTACGTCAAAACCTGTTATTTTGAACTCTCATATTATTATGTTTTAATTTATGTAATACAGATAGTACTGGTGTTGAGGTAAAAATCAGTGTAGGGCAGAACCTGAATTATGAAACTTGAATATTTTAGTGCAGGAGCAATCATACTGTGGGTAATTACCTGTAAACTTTGGGTGTAAACTTACTGTAGCTACATACTATAATTTAAAAATGCAGACTTTATGTGGCTGACAGGATCTACATGTTGCTAAGCGACCCAAAAATCTTGGTGAGGTAGGTGAAGGTCTTGCGAGCTCAATTTTTTGTTTACATTGTTTTACAAAATTTTGCTTGTCTAAAGTTGGTTGCATCTTGAAGCCCGGAGTGTCTTTGATGCTGTAAAATATAGTATATTACACATATATCTTGGGTGCCAGTTGCAGGAGGATAATGTCATTGCTGGTAATGTGACTGTGGATAGTCTAGGGGTCACTGTTTACCAGTTTTCATATTAATGTACTGTAAAATTAATTATTCCCATACTTAACTAACATTCTACCCTAAGTTCATATAGCTGTAAGTTTCAAGCTGCAGTTGAGAAAAAGGAAAAGAAAATAGAAAGGTTGCACCTGATTTATCAGCCTGAATTGTCTTTCTGTTTACCTTCCCTTCAGCAAGTAAGAGAATGACTCCATTTGTTATTTCTCATAGTGAAATATTGATATGTCTGACTACCACATTGATAATGATGGTGAGAAAAAGCGAACTTGGCAATGGTTGGTAAACCCATCCCGTAAAGAACAATATTTGTTTTAAAAGTAAACCAACAAGAAACTCTTGTCTGATACCTGTCTATGATGTGCAGGGCTACTGGCTGGCTGACTGCTGTTTTCTTTTTAAATTGGACTGAGGTGTCTAGGATAATTTCATGAGCCTAATTGTAAGAAATTATGTTATCATGAAACAAATGAAATTTTGCTGAAAATGTTATGGCTTTTTATGAAATTACTCTATCCTTTTTTGAAGTTTGTGGAATTTCATATGTTGTTTACATTGCATGTGTATACCTGGAAGTACTTATCTTTTCAGGGATCAGTTGTGTGAGAGTACATTTGCGCTGAGGCGAAAACAACATAAGAAATATGCTGGTGGTGTGTACTCAAAGCAGTCAGTAGATGCTGCAATCAAGAGGTTGACAGATGAGGAATTTTTGAAAGTATGTCCAAACCCACCATGTATTCCAACTGAAGCAATTACCTTTACAGGTCTCAAATGGCAGCGTGATTCTATATACATGGCAGGTAGGATCATCTTCTTAAAAGCTGTTATCATTACTCTTATTTATAGACGAAAATGAGTTTATTAGGTTATCACACATCACTGACAAGGAAGTTTACATTTTTGTTTCAGAAAGGCAAGTGAAATGTAGGTTTATATTGCATAGAAAATACATTTGTGCTGGGAAAAGTCTTTACAGACATATTTGCTTTTCAAGCAACTTTGAATGACCTGAGAAAAAAGTTTAAATGCCTTGAATTAATTTGATCTCGGGTATGATTTTTGTATTTTTTGTGTTTTACATTTTATAAAGTAATGCACCATATCTTCTTATATTTTATAGTATTAGCTAGTGTACAGTAAAAAACATAATAAGGAGATTATTACACCATTCTGTAAGTAACTATGATCAGAAAAACCTAGATGCAGGTTTATGTCAGACATAATGAAGAAACCCAAATTTATGCTCATACATACATTGTTATTCATAGGATACATACCTGTACAGTATACAGGTATTGTCCTACTTACAATGGGGTTAGGTTCCAAAAACCTCATCTTTTATATAAGTAACTTACCAAGTAATTACATAGCTATTGGTTCCCTAACCTACGGCAGCTTAGAAATTCAAAATTCGTATTCACGCGGTGCCACTGTTATCGTTAGTGTGTAGGTGACAACGTCCCGCCACCATCCGGGACTCGAGGAAACAAACCAGCGGATAGCTCAGTTCGTTTTCTGCCGACTTCCGGTTAACATCAGAAGTTTTCACGCAGCTGCTTCTTCACCTTTGTTTTGCATGAATTTTGGTGAAGTACTCAGAATTTGTTGCTTTGTGGCTTGCTGCCATTGTTTGAATTGTTGTTCGAGTTAACTTTAGTTTATTTAGTTAACGATGTCGGATTCCAGTTCATCTAGTATTCGCTTTTGTTCCGAGGTTGCAGGTGCTTAGGGGGTGAAGTTATTCCTCCAAACGTCAGGCAGAGGGTTGTGGTTTGGTCTGTAGGACGGACAGTGGCACTCTTGGTGTAGGCTCGTTCCTGGGAATCGAGCGCGAGGTTTCGCAGAATGACTGGGTTTGTTACAAAGAACAAGTTTGTACTGATAGCTAGGAGAATATTAGTTAGGATAACGTAAATATATAGGAGAGAAAAAGAAATGAGAGAGAACAATTAATAGAAAATTGATAGACAGAGAGAGAGAGAGAGAGAGAGAGAGAGAGATGAGAGAGAGAGAGAGAGAATAATGATCGATCAGGAATGTGTCTTGATTACGTAGCCATAACATTGGCACCAGCGCAATCTAAGCCCAATCATTAAGGAATGCCTGTGCCGTCTCACCTGTGAGCTGACCTTTCAACTTTCGCCGGAACCAGAAGACTTCTGGTGACGTCATTAGTCTCACCCATAAAGGAGGACTTAAAGTCAATTAATCACACCCAGAAGGACGTTGTTAGATAATCTCCAACCACTTAGAACATCTACAAGGCGGAACAGAAGCTATTTCCCGCCTATTGGTGGGATGGACATTTCATTTGAAAAACCTTCGAGAAGGCGAGCAGATAGAAGATAGATTGAGAAGCAGAGAGAAAAGAGCCTTAGAGGAGTGAGGTCGTGAGCCTCACCAGATGTGGGTTAAGAACATTCAAGAAAGGCTCATACTTCGATTCTTAGTCATACTACTTAACTTGTATATATATTTAACTTGTATATATAGCCTATAGTGTTATTTTACTAGTGTGTTAATGAAATAAGAAAACTACACTGTCTTCCTAAGCCTCCTGGGACTCTAACAGCATTACAAAGATAACAATAATAAACTTCTTTTAATGGGCAACAAACAAAAATAAATAACAAGAAAAGAACATCATAACATATGATGACTACAACATTACAAATGGTGGCAGCTAAAGTGGATCCGAAGAAGACATAAAAAGTGCAGTGTGAAGGACGAATCGACAAGCAGACCTCAAGAAATTTAATAACAGGCGGCGAAGTGAATGATAACATAGACGAAAACATTCCCGCTACAAACATCAACAGCCAAAAACAGAACGAAGTGAAGGAAGAATTATAAACATTACCGCTTAGAAAACCTGCAACTAAGAAATATTATTCCCTGAAGATTGAACTATGAGAACAACGCAAGCATACCAGTCAATGTGAAACGGCAAAACAACATCGCCTGTGTGTTGGTAGCTATCAACACACACCCAAAACAGATTTCTGTACACAATCTGTTAAAACAGATGAGTGCATTTCACATGTACAACAAACATTCCTGTCAAAAATCAACATTACTGGTGGAAATCTAAGAAGACGAATAATCCCTGATGGTCGACAAAACAAGAAAAGGACAGTTTTAGTTGAGATTTAAAACCAGAAGTCGTATCCTGCGTATCTACAGCAAACTACAGTGTTGGTCGCGATAAGGAAAAGTCAAAAACAGTTCAAGAGAAACAGTGGTAACAATACAACAGTTAAAACTGAGCCACAACAGAAATAAGTAAGTCGTGATTGGAAAGTTATTTTAATTATTCTCTCTCTCTCTCTCTCTCTCTCTCTCTCTCTCTCTCTCTCTCTCTCTGAGTGAAAAATTTTTTGTTCTCTCTCTTAGGAGGTATAAAACTTATAATTCGCTCTAAAAATTTTTATCTTGTTTTTGATGTTTGATAGATAAGAAACTGTAATAATATAACATTCTTTTGATGAAGTATTTTTTGAATACTGTTGCGTATTTGTGTATAAATTTTTTTGATTTTCAGAATACTGTTGTAAAATATTCTGTGAACCAATGGCTAGCTGATGCAGAGAGTCACATATCTACAGGGAGAATAACAAATGAAAGAACTAAAATTAATGAAGCCTTGCTTCTCATTAGTTCAGAAAGCAGTGATGCACATAGAACTCTGAATTCAGTTAAATTCAGCAAAATAACCACATACACTGAATTTAAATGCATTTGTTTATCAATCTGGGAACCAGTAAGTCAAAGTGATGCATTATATAATATTAATAAATTCCTTACCCAGCATTATGATGGAGAATCTATAGCAAATCTTCACACAGATGTCGAAGAATCGACACACAAAGTAATAGAAGTAATAGAAGACATTAAAAGGAAAAAGAATGAAACATCACCAAAGGAAATAAGAATGATTTTGGTGATGAAGAAGATGATTTAGTTAGTTTAAGATGTTTAGAATTACTTGTCATTTTGAACGATGTATAACGCACTCAGAGAGTGTAGGGGTAATAGAAACACAAAATGAAAGGAAAGGCAGAAATACCAATGATTCATATAAAAGAAATAACAAGTATAATGATAATTCCAGAGAAGTAAGGAATAGACAAACTTTCTTTCAAAGGAAATATGCACAAAATACTAGGAAAAAAATGGAATCCAAACCAGAAAGGAAGACAGAGTCAATGGAGGAATGGATCATTCCTTGATCCACCCATAAGATACCATAATGGTCAATATTCAAACACAAATAATTCAAAACCAGAGAATAATTCAGCAGAAAGAGCTAGACTAAAAATAACATGAAAACTGTGGGTATATCAATCATTCCACTAATGAATGCAGAAAGCCTAGAATCTGTTCAGTTTGCTAAAAGATCGGGCATTTAGCTAAAAACTGTTGGCTCAATAATAAGGAAGCCAGTAGAGAAATTATAGAGATAAGTAACAGTTGCCAAATATAAATAAATCATGCAGTCAGTGACAATCAACCCTTTACAGAGAAAGGAAAGTAAATCCCTTCAAGGTAATGAAAGAGAAAAAGGAGAAACAATTACAATGGAAAATGAAGGTTCATCAGTACTTTCCTATTTACATAGCAAAGAAGTAGTGTTTTTCATGAAAGAGCAAGAAATAAACAGAAAGGACCTGCCAATTGTAAAGATTCCAATAAATGGAAAAACATGTACTGTACTCATTGATTCAGGTAGTACTGTAAATATAATTGATAAAATAACTTTAACCAGATATTTAGGCATTGCAGAAACTCAGATTCAGGGTCAAAGTAGAGTTCTAAAAGGAGTAGCAGAGAAACAGATTAAAAGTCTGGGGAATGTGAACCTAGAAATAGATATTTTGTCACATAAATTTATTGAAAGTTTTCTAGTTTTAGAAGACAGATTTTTCCCACACAAGGAGTGTTCTCATTTAATTTAATGAGATGTGGAATAATATTAGATAGTAGTGAAGGAAAGATTAGCCTGAAACAGGATAATCAGAAGAACGTGTTTTATGCTTGACGAAGAAAAGTTTCACCCAAATCTGATCAATTTGTCTGAGACAGTTTCAACAAGCGAGACAGACATACAGGAAAAGTAGATGAGTAACCTGAACAAGCAAGATAAAATAGAAATAGATAAAAAAGAGAAATTCCCACAATTACAGGATACAGAATTGTTGAGATTTGCAAATACAGATGATATAGATAATTACTCAGATATAAATAATTGGGATGACCAAAACACTGAATCTAACGAAAATCAAGGTGCCTGTACTTATAACTATAGTAATGTAGTAGCGAGTTGTGAAAGTGAAGGGAGAATACTAAATGAAGTATTGCTCTTAGATAAAATAGATAAATCAGATATAAATAGTATAATAGAAGTAACAAAAGAAACCACTGGAGATGCAGAACTTTGCTATTTTTTGGACATAGAAGAAGAAGAAATATGTTGTGTTAGCACGGCTGATGATAATAAAGTGCAATTTATACGCAGCAGAGCAATAACTTTGTATCCAAAATGTTTAACAAAAATATATTTGAGATCAAAGGAGGATGTAAAGGATAAGGATGTTCTATTATTGAATGAAGAATTGCCAGATTTTGTCAGAATGGATAATTCTTTAGTCCAAATGAAAGATGATAACTGTGAAGTTTATGTCCGAAACTATTCAGATAACAGACTAACACTATACGCAGACATTGTCTTTTGCATAGGGATTCCTATTAACAATCCTTTACTAACAGTAGAAGAAAAAGCATTCTTCTCCATAAATGGCCAAAACTCTCAAATAAATCAAGAAGTAAACAAAACAGACTTTCCAGAAAATAGACACAAGTTAATTCAGGTGTTAGAGAAATACAGAAATGTAATGGCTATAGAAGGAGATAAACTAGGAAGAACAAATGTTCTACAACATAGAATTTTGTTCGATGATGGAGCCAAGCCATTTTTCATTCCTAATTACAGATTACCAATAAGCCAGAGACCCATAGTTGACAGTTTGATAGAGGAAATGAAAAGAGATGGAGTAGTATGTAATTCCTTCTGAATCTCCATATAATTCCCCATTGTTACTTGTTCCAAAGAAGGATGGTAGTTGAGACTTGTAATAGATTACAGGAAGTTAAATTCCAACACAGTTCCAGATAGAATGCCGATGCCGGTAATTCAAGATATGTTAGCTCAATTAGGAGGAGCCAAAATATTTTCATCCTTAGATGTGCTTAGTGGATATTGGCAAGTACCTCTAGATGAAGAATCGAAACAATTCACAGCCTTCACCACACATAAAGAACATTTACAGTTTGAAGTAATGCCATTTGGACTCACATCAGCCCCATTAAGATTTGTCAGATTAATATTACAAATTCTAGGAGATACAGAAAATGTTGCAGTATACATGGACGATGTAAACATTTTTAGCAAAGACTTAGAAAGTCACCTCAGAACATTTGAAATGGTCCTAGAGACATTAAGAATTGCAGGACTAAAAGTAAAATTAAAGAAAAGTCAATTCCTGATGAAATCCTTAGAATACTTGGGTCACGTAATTAGTGAAGATGGTCTGCGCATGCAGGCAGGTAAAATAAAGGCAATAATTCATTACCCAGCTCCCACTAATCTGAAAGCATTAAGAAGGTTCCTAGGTACAGTATGGTAGGTTATTATAGACCTTTTATGAAGGGTTTTGCTACTATAGCCAAACCCTTGACAGAACTAACCAAAAAGGATGTTACTTATGAATGGAAGAATGAACAAGAAACAGCCTTTCAAACACTAAAGAGCAAAATGACCAGGAACCCTGTTTTAGTCTACCCAGGTTTTTCCAAAGACTTTTACTCAGCTTGTGATGCCTCAAGTACAGGGCTAGGAGCTGTATTGTTACAAAAGGCCAAAACTAGAATGAGGGCAGTATATTATGCTAGTAGAGTTTAAAACCCAGCAGAAAGAAACTATAGTACCACAGAAAGAGAGTGTTTAGCTTTATATTGGGGTTTAAAGAAATTTAGACACATACTTATAGGTCAAAAGGTTAATGTGCTTACTGATCACAAACCCATTTGTGACTTATTTAAAAAGAGAGCCTTTACCAACAACATGAAGTTCAGTAGATGGTTCATTAGTGTATTAGAATTTGCCCCAGAATTCAGATATATTCCAGGGAAATTTAACACCTTGGCAGATGCATTATCCAGATCTCAAGAAGAAAGAAAAAAATGTATTATCACTAATACCTTTTGTTTTAGTTGTCAAGTAGTAGATTTAGATCTAGAAAGAGAAAAAATACAACAAGAAAAAGATGCAGAAATCAGACAAATAGTAGGACAGTTAATGTTAGATGAATCCTTAAAACCTGATTTTCAATTAATAAATGGATTGTTGTATAAAAGGCCAACAGAGAAGAATGGTTGTTCTCGACTATACATCCCAAAAACACTAATCAGAGAAGTTTTAGAACTAAGACTTATATAAGTTAGCAGGACATCCAGGAATTAAAAAGACAATCAGAATCATAACCAGAAATTATTTTTGGCCAAATTGTAGTGGAGATGCCAAAAACTTTGTACAAAACTGTATAGTTTGTAATCAACATAAAGGTAATGTATATCTTAAAGCTCCACTTGAAAAATATCCATCGCAATTAAATCCATTTCAAGTAGTAACTATGGACCTTTTAGGTCCATTTCCAAGGACTGTTAGAGGAAATAAGCAAATACAGTATTAAGTCTTCTTAGACTATCTAACTAGATATGTAGAAATCGTACCAGTAAGAAACAGAGATGCAGCTACAGTAGCAGAAGCTCTTAAATCTAGAATAATCACAAGGCATTCATGTCCACAAGTTCTTCTTTCTGATAATGCTGCTGAATTTACTAGTGATCTTTTAAAGAAAATATGTGAATTTTATGAAATAAACAAGTGTCAAATAACAGCTTATAAACCAAGTTCTAATGGAGCAGTAGAATGAACTAATTGTAAAATAAAGGATATCCTGAAAACTTTAGTGAGCCCACGGACAGAAGATTGGGGCTTAGCACTAGAAGACTTACAGTTCACATTGAATAATACTGTAAATGAGACAATAGGAGAATCCCCACATTATTTGTTATATGGTTATTAGAAAAGAATGCCTAACACATTATTGAATGATGCAACACCACCCAGACGTACTTATAACTATGAAGACTATGTTGCATGGAAAACCAGACATACTTACGAGACAGTCATGAAAACAAGGGCAAAATTAAAAGAGGTTCACAACACTCATGCCAAATATTATAATAAAAGTACCATTAAACCAGACATTACAGTAGGTGCTCAAATATATGTACAAAATCATGTTCAAGAAGGGCCAAATGTAAAGGTTTCTCCCAAGTTCATTGGACCATATAGAGTTGTAGAAGTGTTAAAATTAAACAAATATAGAGTAATTAATGAAAGTGATCTCAAGGAAAAAGTAGTTCACGGGAATCATATAAAAGTAGTAAAAACAGATCCATGGTCCACTAAAGTTATAGATAACATAAGACATGAAAATGCTGTAGATAATGTTGTAAACAAAACATATAATCTACGAAACCGACAGAGTTAAATATGTGTATATATTGGTGTTGGACTAAAAATAACATAAATATAATGTATGTAGTGACAACGAAACAAATATAGAACAAGAAAAAGAAAGAATAGACAAAACTGGAAAAATGGGCAGCAGCAAGAGGCACAGTGATTAATAAAGTGATTACCTCACACAATCAGAATGCAGAACAAATAGAAAAACTAAAAATTTTTATAAATCAAGTCACTCAGAATGTAACAAAAGAACTGAATGAGTTGGAAAACATACAGTTTTTAAATATGTTTGCTCTTGAAAGTAAAGTGATATTACAGGAACATAAAAACACATTAAATGCCATTTTGCTTGCTTATAAAGGTATTTTGAGCCCAACACTAATCGCTTCTAAAGAATTAGAAGGCATTACTAAGTTTTGCGTCATGGAAACACTTTCAGCCACTTGTGGAAGATGTATTCATGTACAGGTTGACCATCACTAATCCAGCAATCAGTAGTCTGGAACAATCAGTAATCTGGCACAAATTTCGGCTAGAGTTATTTCTAATGTTTCCGCACTAATTTTCAAATTCCCGGTCGCTGAATTAACTCGCTTGCCGGCGCCGATGTAATGGGCTGTGTGCTGCATCGACAAACTGGAGGTGTTTGTAAACGCAAGCATGCTTTTGCTGTTCCATTTTTACATTTATTATTGTCTTTGGCCTACGCTAAGGTATATTTTGTAGGCTAAATATACACTAGCCCAGCCTACATTATACTGAACTCTATTCACATATTAACAGCATTATACAAACATCAACATAACGAATGTGCATCTTTTTCATGGATCTTTTAAAAAGTTATGCTTTACTACTGCATTGTATCCAATTGCATATATTCTCATATTGCTTTTGTATTATAAATTGCGATCATTGTTTTGTTTTTTTATACATTTAACTCAGTTCAGTAAAGTTCTTGCTTCTAGTAAGCGTAAATGAATATAGATACTTTATTTATTTGGGACAAGGATATTTTTACTGATATCATTACAGTGTTTTTAAGTTGAAATATAACTGTTTTAAATACATCTCGTTGTGAAATTAATTTAGCTATTTTTTTGTTAATATATGACGTTCATGGGACTCGTGGCTGGCCGTTTATCGGGCATGTTTGTTTTGTGTAAAAAAATCAAGATGCCGTTCGCTATTTTCTCTTGATTTCATCATAATACGAGCTTTACGTATTTATCTTTTATCATCGTGAAAACAGCAGTAATTTGTATTCTTTCATGCCCAGTAGTTTTAAAAATACATTCTCTCCAATTTTATTTACGGTCAAGTTTCATCCATGTTGCCATGCGATAATTTATAGTCATTAGCAGCTTGAACATTGTTTTCTCAGCTTCAGCTACAACTTGCAGGTTGAAGTTACTGAAGCAGTATATTTCCTTGCCGATCTTTTCTCCAAAGCGAATAAGGGTATAGTGTAAAAATATATCAGTCTTATTGTACAGTACTTAACGTCATTTGTAACATAACGACAGTAATTGTTTGACCATACGATGGTTGAAATACAAGCAAAACAGTTGTTATCCGATAAGATTAGTAGCAAAACAACAGTTTCCCGTTCGGTTGTTTATGGCTGTACGCATTTACGCAAGAGTATAACGTTACTGACAATACTGTACTTTTATCATTCTCTTTTACTTTTTAACTAGCAGATGGAATAAAGAGATGGAGGAAAAATGAAGTTGGTCTATTGTAAGTTGGTCTCTCTATATGCCTGCGCTGCTGAAATCTAAAAATATTTCCTAAATATTTTTGTATCAGTATTAATTGCTAACCCCATCACATAAACTCGAAATATATTAATTCGAGCACTGCCTGTATTTGATAATTGTCTTTTCTTTATTAACCAACTTGTACTGATTTATGGGATATTTTAATTCTAAGATGAGGTGCTTAACTGCTGGGTTTCGTGTATTCTAGCCTAATAAATGGCTAATCCGGCAAAATGGCTAATCTGGCACCCTCCAGGTCCCAATGATGCCGGATTAGTGATGGTCAACCTGTACTACAATCTAATAAGTGCCAAAGTGCTTTATGATAAAATTGTTTTAGTTGTACCTTTCAATACTATTGTCATTCTTCACTGATAAACAGTTTAGTGAGTGTATTCTGTTAAAAGAACAGGAATATATATGTAATTTTGATATCCTATATAAGAGTACTAATGCTTATCCCTGTATTCAAGAAACTGTGTTAAACCAAAACCAAGAAAAAGATGTATGTACCACAAACTATGATAAACCTTTTGAAGCACGTATAATTGATAAAGAAATCTTTGTATTTTCACTAAATACTGTTGTAGCTGAAATGAAATGTCTCAACATTAGCACAGAAATAAAGTTTAAAAATGTTAAATCTTTTAAAACATCATGTCAGTTAGTTATAGCAAACCAAGTATATTATGAACCCCATCTTTTCACAACATATAAATTCAACAGTCATGTGCCATATAAGAATTACTCATTCAAAAGAGATGAATTTAAGTTGTCTCTGTTAGAATTAAGGAAACTTGAAAATTTGAACTATGTTGATGAATATATCTACTGTAAAGAAACTGTCTCCCCAGTTTTATCAGTAAATCTAGTGGTAGTTAGTAATAACTGTTATTTCGTTTACCATAATAATAAGAAATCTTATTATCAGAAAAATACAAGGGATATTGACAGAACTCACTAATAACAATAAAGGGATTTTGACAAAGGAAAATCTATTTCTGAGGGAGGCCCCGTGTCACCCGGTGAAATTCCATTCTTACACGAATTTCTAGGTATAAATATTGCTAAATATACCAGAGAAAAAAGCTTTCAGGAATGCTGGAGTTACTACCCCCAGATCGAGCATCTTCGATGAAGATGTCGGTATAACCAAGGGTGAGTGAAGGAATCACAACCACAGAGCCACACTCGATAGACATCCCTATGTCAAGATCCCCGAGAAGAGTGAGGGGCCGTACCAGCGCCCACGCTCCCCAGCCCACCACGCGGCGACTCCAGCGCCATCTGAACTCATTCCAGACTAGCACCACCCCCAGGCTTGGCATGAGCCAGTAGTGGGGGCGAACCTGTACCTCAATATACTAGGGGGGGTCACCGGGTGACACGGGGCCTCCCTCAGAAATAGATTTTTCCTTTGTCAAAATCCCTTTTCTGAGTTCGGCCCCGTGTCACCCGGTGAAATAGTGTAAGAGAATCATGCCAAGACTGTAAAGCTACAATAGAATACAAAAGGTGTTTGGAAAGAAACACATGCTATGGAAAAATAGATTTAATAAAAATATCTCAACAATGAAAATTGGGCTTAACTATAGGTAAATACTGGTGGCATAATACACCCCACATCAAAAGAATACAATGAAATAGTAAACTTAACCTAGGAACAAGGTAGAATACACTAACATATAGTACAAATAGGGGAAAAGGCCCCTACAATTCAATAGAATAACCAGTAATTACAAACTTAAACCTAAGAGCAATGAGACATAATTGAAAGACAAAAAATCTTTTGAGGTACATGAAGCCAAATAAAAACCGCTTCAGTACCTGTGACTTAATCTAAATCCACAACATATCAAAACCAAATCACAAGACAAGCAATAATCAGGTAATATCAGTATCGAGTATGAGGAGCAAGGCAGCGAGGCATGATCGATCCAGAAAGGCAGGCAGTGAAATAAATGAGGCAGGCGTGTGGGGGGGGAAAGGAAAGGGATAAGGATAATTAAGGTGGGGAGATGACACTTCCCACAGCCACTGTAGAAAATTTTAGAGCTTCGAGTGATTTTAAATAGTGGCGTTTAAACTAGAGGTGATTTCCATCCTGTATACTTGGTAAGTTCGGCAAAATCCATATTATAAAAATAATTAGTGGAGGTAGCTACTGCTCGGATATCATGAACCTTTGGAACTGAATCCGGGTTAGCTTGTTTAATAAAATACAGAATTTGTTGTCTTATAGCATTCAAAGAGAGAGTACCACCTTTCTCCCTGATGAAAAAGAGGACCCGACTTAAACTGTGGAGTTCTTTGTAGGTAAGACTTTAAGGTATATACTGGACATAATGACTGGTCCTGAGGAAGAGGCACCACCTTCCAGGGGGACCACCTGTCCTGAGGGTCTTCATTCTTAGCTATGAACGTATGATCAGGGGAAAGGAGGACTTCTCCGGACGGAAGGAAATTAACATGATCATCACCTCTAGTTAGGGCCGATAGCTCTGAAATTCTGGCACCTGAAGCCAAGCTAATCAGAAACAAGGTTTTCCTTAACAGATCCAAATATGAGCATTAAGAATTATCAATGTCAGTGGCTAATTTCAAAACATTGTTGAGAACCAGGTAACGGAAGGAGGGCGAGTTACTGGTCTCAAACGGGCACATGCTCTAGGGATGGAGGAGAAGTATGAATCTGTAAGGTCGATATTAAAACCGTACAAAAATACCTTCTTTAAGGCTGATTTAGCTGTAGTAATAGTGGCCAGGGCAAGGCCTTTTTCAAACAATGACCTAAAGAAAGTAACTGGTAGGTTGGTTGTCATAGTTTGAGCTCCAGATGCCTTTAAAAAGGGCGCCAATTTTTTGACTGCCGAATCGTACTGTCTGAGAGTAGAATCTCTCGTCTGATTCCAAAAACAGAGTGTTGACGGGGTCAATGTTTGCTCCCTTCTTTGCAGCAAACTTTATAAAGTCCATAAAACCAGTGCATTCTGAATTCTTAAGGAAGCTGACACAGTCTTGGTTTGTACTACTTGGGTCAGTCTGGGTTTGGGTATCTGATGACACCGCAACTTGAGTTCCTGTAGTAGAGGAAACCAGTTGCTCTTCGGCCAATAGGGAGCTACTAGAGCTAATTGGCCATTGAATGACCTGAGTTTGTGTAGAACTTTTAACAACGTGTTTATTGGAGGAAACAGATACATCCTCTCCCAACAATTCCAATCTATGGACATCGCATCCGTGGCGAAAGCCTGGGGGTCCAGGTTGGGAGCCACGTAACAGGGGAGCTTGTGATTGCTCTCCGTGGCGAACAGATCCACTTGGAGGCCCGGAACCCGGCGGCGAATCCACTTGAAGGAGTCCCGTCAGAGACCACTCCGTCTCCAACGGAGTAGTCCTGGACAGGGAGCCCGCCACCACGTTCCGCACCCCCGGTAGGTGGGTGGCTGACAAATGCCAGCCGTGCTTGTTCGCCAAGGAGAAGATAGCTACCATCACCTGGTTTACGCGACCTGATTTGGAGCCGCCCCTGTTGATGCAATGAACCACCACGGCGCTGTCCAGCACAAGCCTGATGTGAATCCGGCAGGCGGGGCGAAGTTTCTTGAGTGTTAGAAACACTGCCATAGCTTCCAAGGTGTTTATATGGAACTGTTGGAACATTGTAGACCACGTTCCTTGAACTTTTTGTTTTGGTGAGTACCCTCCCCAACCGCTTAATGAAGCGTCTGTGTGGATTACCAACGCCGGAGGGGGAAATTGGAGTGGAACCGACTTCGACAGGCCACTGACTGTGGACCATGGCCGGAGTCTTGTCTTCAAGATTCGCGGAATTGAAGAGACTCTGTCTCTGAGCCTGACATTGGCTCGTCTCCGCCACACTCTGTTTATGTCTTTTAGTTTCGCTTTCAAAAGCAGGTCCGTTACCGAGGCGAATTGAAGGGAGCCGAGAATTCTTCTTGAGACCGGCGGGATGCTGCTTTGTCCCTTTAAAATTTTCCTGGTAGCGGCGGCAATCTCCTTCCGCTTGGGTGGCGGGAGGGGACAGTCTGGCAGTCTGTCTACTTAAGTCAGGTCCCATCGGAGGCCTAGCCACTGGAATCGGGATTCCGGAGTCAGGCGGGACTTCTTCCTGTTCAGCTGAAAGCCTAACGACTCCAGAAACTTGATCACTATGGTCCTAGCCTTCCGGCACTCCAGAACTGTTGGAGCCCAGATTATCCAATCGTCCAGATAAGCCGCCAGGAAGATTCCCGGGACCGTAGTTGCTGAACGACTGTTTCCGCCAGTTTTGTAAAAATTCTGGGGCTACATTGAGTCCGAAAGGCATGACTCTGAAGGGAGTAGGCTTGTTTCTCGAGTTTGAAACCCAGGAAGGGAGAGAAGTTCCACCAATTAACCGGGCGTGATAGTAGCGTCTGAAAGATCGATAGAGGTGGTGACGGCTCCACGCCACAGTAGAGTCCGTACCTGAGCTACCGTAAGCATGCGAAACTTGTCGCATCTTATGTAGCGATTTAGACGTGATAGATCTAGAATCACTCTTTGTTGACCGGAATCTTTCTTTGGGACCGTGAACAACCTGCCTTGAAATTTGAGGTGCCTTACTTTCTTTATTGCTCTCTTGTTGAGAAGCTGTTACACAAAGTCCTGTAGGGTTTTGGAGGGGGTTGGTAAAACCTGGTCAAAGGAGGGGATCCTTGATCCAGCTCCAACCCAGACCTTTGGACACAATGCTGTGTGCCCAGGGGCTGAAGGTCCACTGGTCTTTGAACCAGTAGAGGAGACCACCTACCTGACTGGTCTCAGTGGGAGGAAGAGGGTTTGCTTCCTCTACCACGGCCTGCTTTTCCCCGAGAGGCGGATCCAGCTCTACCTCTGTATGGGGCGCGACCCCTGCCTCCCCTTGTGCTTCTATTAAGGCTGTGAAAGACCCCACGGCCCTCATAGGAGGAGTTGTACGCTGGAGAAGAGACGTACGATGGTGCAGCAAGGGATTGGGCTGGTTGAACCAGCACGTATTGGTGGGGTTGAGCCTTGGAGGTGGAGGGTTGGCCTACCGCCGAGACTGGGACAGTTTGAACCACTGTCTGGGGATGAGGCCTCCTTCTCCTGAAGCGTTTCCCCGACTTACCCTGGAAACCACCAGCTTCGGGAGCTTTCCGTTTGAAGGCGGAAATACCCCACCTAGCGCGAAGGCTTTGATTAGCCCTAGTAGCTTTGCTCAGGACCTTCGAGACTTCGTCCTCTGGGAAGAGGTTAGTCCCCTAGATGGAGCTCTTCATGAGCTTATTAGGCTCATGACGAATGGTGGCATCCAGAAAATGAATTTGCGGCACTCCAACTTAGCCACCATGAAGTCATACAGGTCTGACTGAAAACCTGCCAACAGGGATTTAGCCAGAACCTGGAAGAGCTGTTCGTCTGCGCATGAGACGGCAACCGCCTCTGACAGACACAAGGAATTCAGAGACCGGCTCAGTCTCGTCCTTGCCTCGAACTCCGTCTTCAGGAGAGCTTCTGGGAGTTTGGGAAGCTGCTCACTGAATGTGTGAGGACGCACAGAAGGCATCTAATTTACCCACCGTAAAGGTGGATGGGCTCCCTCCAGAACTCCTCACCTCCCGGGAATACCAGGGATGTGGAGTCCGTCTCCCTGAGCTGAGGCAAGGGTTTGCCTTGAAGCAGGCCTGAGCCGTCGCCAAAGCTGACTTTATTCAGGCAGGGTGGGCAACTTGTCTCCTAAGGAGAACATGGTATAGTTCCCCTTAAACGGAGTGAGCTTTGTATTTTCTGCTTGCCACTCCGTGAGAGTGCAAACAGAGCCGATTGTGCTTGGTCCCTAGGGAAGATCACCGTCTCCTTTGGGACCTTATCTGATCGTACCCAGGCTTCCTCCGTCAGCCTAACGAAGCCTGGATAGGGGGCAAGAGGTCAGGAGGGAAGAACTCCAACTCCTCCAGACTGCCTGCCCAAACCCTCGATTGTCAGGGTATCCTCATGGCAAATGGCACGTGAGCAAAACGCCACGGGTTTCCAACGTCAAAAGGAGGGAGGGAAGCAGTATCAGGGATCTGATAACTGGGTCCGGCACCGCCGGAGCGCGCCATATCAGCGATCAGATTCTCCTGACTTTGCAGTCTGTCTGCAAGCTTCGAAAGCTTGGAATCGACTTCCGACGAAAATCTAGCTAGGAGCATCCCAGCAAATGCCTCAGGGTCAAAGGGAGGCTGGCGAGGAGGGCTGGGTCTGGCGCCCTCTTACTCGCTCCTTTGCCCGAGGTTCCAGCTTTGCTCCCGGAGGCCAGAGGTGCGAAACCTTTGCCTTCGACGGGGAAAGGGGATGCCTTCGGGAAGACGAGGAGTTAAAGCCCTTAACCTTCCACAAAGCCTTCAACAACTTGGGGACAGTAGATGGAGCACTGTCCTCAAGATGGAAGACTTAGAAAGCCCTGGAAAGAAGAGGTTGATGAAGAAGGAGAATCAAATAGGGCGCCCGCCCCACTGCCTCACTTACCTCGCCACCTACCTGGTCCTGCTCAGTATTCATGGGCTCTAAATCCAGGTCCAGAGCGGCGACTCGTCTTCTGAAACCTCAAACAAAGGGTCTCATCTACAAAAGTGGCTGGGTCACACCCAGATCTGCTGGATGATAGGTGCGGCCACTAGACAGTTGGTGCGGCCGCAGCGATCCGGGCTCCGGGGAAGAGGTCTCTCCACTTCTCGTCAGGGCGTATGGCTTCCCCGACGAACGTTTCTCCCAAACCCAGCCACCCAGGCGCAGAGGGACTCAAGAGCCTCTTTCTTGGAGGACTCACGGCCTGAAAAAAGGGGTGAGTCAAAGGGAGGTTAAAAAATACATAAATAAAATAAATTACAAAATATCGCGAAATATTGCAATATGGAAGGTAGAATTAACATGCGGGTGGAAAGCAAATAGCTTACCGACTTGTCCTGGGTGCACCATTGGAGAGCAAAATTAAACACCTCAAATATATCCGGTGCCAAACAATCAGATCATCCAGTCGGACCGCACAACCAGCGTGGGTCCGACAAACCACATGGCCATAGGGTTGCTGAAGAGTGGCGAACACCCGGGCTCCTCACAGCGAACAGTCTGTAAGTGAAAACAGTAAATGAGCTTACCTTCTTTCAGAAACTTAAACTAAGCAGGCAAGGGTATTTCAGTAAACCACCGGAGTACTCCGGCGAATGAAAAACCTCGTCAGAGACAGGGCCTACTAAAAAGTAACTTAAATTAAGGTAAACTGGGTAAAACCCCCCGACTGCCGGAGTAAACCGGTGGAATGAGGGGGACGAATCAACGGGACCTTCACCGCGAGGGATGATGCCGGGAACAGGAAACCGGCGGAACCCAGGGTGAAATCACCGGACTCTATGACCATCATGAAATAATAATAAATAAATAAAATTCTACTGACGCGGGGTGAGCCGCCGAAAATTTAAAATAATGAACACCAATCGGCGGGGGTAAGCCGGTTAACAATGTTCATAAATAAACACACACTAGTCCACAGGCGGGGTGAGCCGCCGGGGAAACATAACATAAATAAGATGGCAACGTAATTGGTTAACAAAATAAATACAAATCTACGTTCCCCGGAGTCCGGAACCACCCTCACCGGAGATCTCAGGACCTTATCGTAGAGAACCAAAGAAGGGTGAGGCTGTCAAACACCACGATCCACCGGGGCAGATGTAAGCGCCAGTCAACCCAACTAAAGCATCTCGAACGCTGGAGCGAACATAAAACAAGGTCGAGAAGGAAACCCTGAGAAGTTCGAGAACCTGCTCGATCCTAGGAGAGTGGGTGAACGAAGCATTGAGCCCAGCAACGAGTCACCTGGAACCAGTTCTGGGAGGGAGCGAATCCCTCAACCAGAAAGATTCACAACTCGGAGTGAGAGTCGGACACCTACAACTCTCACAAGAGAAGAAGATGACGAGAAGCTGGACCAAAAACAGGGTTGGGGAGGGGGTGGGACAGAGAAGGTAGTAGGCCAGAGCAGAGGCAAACAGGAGACTGGGGAGAAGCTCACCCGCTCAACTGCCTGATACCTAAAATCATGGCCTACACCTAAGGGAAAGGGGGAAAAATGACCAAGACCCTGTACTCTCACCTATACACATAGACGTAGCCTATGATCAAAAAATTAAAAGGGGGGGAGAAGGAAAAGGGGGAAAAGGAAACAACAGGGAGAGAATTTCCTATAACGACAACGAAGACCAGCCAGAGCCGAATGTAAGGGAGGGATAACGCTCGTGGAGGAGACATACCCATGGAAAAAACTTCAACCCCTTCGTAAAGAAGAGGGAAGAGAATGGGGACTCACACCACACCCAAACCACGGGCAGAGGAAGGCACGACAACAGAAATCACTCAACCTGCTGACCCTATCCACTCGCTTAACCTACTCAAAGGAAGGGAGAACAGGAGGTCAAGGGGGCAATAAAAGCCTAACGTACACTAGGCTAAGGCATAATTAACCAAATAAATCACCAAATGTGTGTGAAAATAAACAATATAAAATAAAATAAAAATATACTTGTGTTTGGCGCATAGCCTAACCGAAGGAAGCGACAGGATGAGCCTGACGTCCCCACGGAACTAGACAACGCAGAGATAGCATGATGTCGAGCACCAGCCAATAAAAATAATGAATATAAATATAAATATTAAGCTAAACTGTCCAAGAGGAAACATCCTGGGGAGATATCTAAGCGGGAACATAACGGGAACCCGATGCGGGAACCCAAAGGAACGGATCAAAAACATTAAAGTTAGAAAAGAAACCAAACAATCCTGCTTAGAAAACCACCAGGATGAGACCTATGGGGAAGGATAAGGCATGAGCCGACCAGGAAAAACCCAAACAGAACAAGCCGAGTGGGTAAACCTCGCGGACAACATGGCTGTCTGGGGGACGCCGTAGCGTCATAACAAAGCCACGAATAATTAATAATTACGGGCTAAGGCAGCCAACAAATATAAGACAACCCCACAATAAGATGGTACTTAACTTGGACATGGTAAAGCTGCTCGACGACATGATGAAAAAGCGAAAAAAGCCAAAAACACAAGGCAAACAAAACACCGTAGCGTCAGAATCAAGTGCTAGAAATGGAATGAGTTCAGATGGCGCTGGAGTCGCCGCGTGGCGGGCTGGGGAGCGTGGGCGCTGGTACGGCCCCTCACTCTTCTCGGGGATCTTGACATAGGGATGTCTATCGAGTGTGGCTCTGTGGTTGTGATTCCTTCACTCACCCTTGGTTATACCGACATCTTCATCGAAGATGCTCGATCTGGGGGTAGTAACTCCAGCATTCCTGAAAGCTTTTTGCTCTGGTATATTTTACAATATTTATACCTAGAAATTCGTGTAAGAATGGAATTTCACCGGGTGACACGGGGCCGAACTCAGAAATTGACAATTGAAGTTAACATTATTGTTACATGATAATAATTTCATATGTTTGTTGTTCTGAGTATTCATTTAATATACTTATAATTTGATATGCTTTGCTACAATTGTTATTTTACTTTATTTACAAAACTCTGCTGCAGTACTGATCAATGACAAACTGAAGGTTTACTCTAGGTGCAGAGTGCAATTTAGAACATACAATAAGAAAGTACCCTTACTTGGAAATTAGTTATTGCGGAAATACTTCATAAGTGCTGATTCTACATATGCTTTACTCGCTTTACTGTACTGAGGGTAATAAGGCACGCAACAAAATAAACAGAGAACACTTCAAAGTTACAAAATAACAAACAAAAAAAATATAAAAGGCAGGATGTACAATGAAAACAAATTTAAATCAACCAACTGCTTACTGCTATGCTGGAATTACATGCATGCGATTAGTTGTGCCTTGAATAGGCGGTATAAATGACAATACACCGTTGGTTTTAAATGATATCCCCTTTACTAGAAATTGTAATAACAAAATTCAATTCCCCTTTTCAATCGGTGGACAATAATTGTTTACAACCTTGATGAGTAGCTAATACCTCCAGCAAGCGCTAAAATGAATGACGAGTTTGACAGCTCACTGAGTGAGTGAGGTCAAGAGATTATTCACGGGCTTTAATTCGCTAAACTTAAACAACGCTAACTTTTTACTTCCACGGCCTACAACTCGAGTGTAAGTTTATAAATAGATACTCGCTCGAAGTATGAATGGGAAAATAAACAAATGGAGGGGGACTGGACAGGGATAGAATTTGCCACAACAAAGAAAAAAATAACTCAATAAATAAAAAAAAAAGAAAACTAAACAGAATGACAAATGAAGGACGTGACTTCGTACTGAGGGGCGGGACACGCCGCTGGTATCAAAAGGATAACGTTAAAACTCGCAAGGGCAGGAGTCTTGTGACTCGAGATTCGTTAACAATTAGAAGAAAAAAAAGATTAAATGAAAGAGTAAATAATATACACAGAAAAACGAAGGATAACAGAGTGAGGTATTTATTGTTTATGTATTAATCTAGCGTCCGCCGCCGATAGGCGATGGTCAAAACTAACTCTCAGCCCAAGGACTGGGAAAGGAAACCCAAAGGGTGCGACCCCTTCAGGAAGAGCTGACACGCCTGCCTTGTGCCAAGGGACGGGCGTAAGGGCGTGCCACTTCCCACTCTGTCTCTCTTACTGCTTCAAAGTTGAAATGATTAATGCATTTTTAAAGGGGATGATATCCTATATGTTAACTGCCTCTTGCAGTGGTAATTAAGGGAAAGTGTAAAGGAAAGATCGACAGAGACGGATGAGGGATAGAAGTTCCAAAGGAAAGGAAGAAGATAGCGGAAGGCCTTGACATCCTCTTCTGGATGAAAGGTGCCAAGACGTTCGAAAGATGAAGAGGTGGCCCTATGCCAAGTTTGCACAGGTGCCAGAAGAGCTCAGGAGCTCATTGTGGACTACCTGTGATCGCCCACACCCGTGGTAATTCCACCGCGCGCCTCTCTTCCTTGGACCGTTGTCCTTGGCCGGTGAATCGGAGGGCCCGAGGCCGAAGGGCAGCAAGGGGTGCCATCTGGGTCAGCTGCTGCAACAACTGACACAGGAATTTTGTTCGCCAGCTCGGACATTAATCGGTGCAGTTTGCAGAGTTCATCAGCCCAGCGAGGCAGGGCAGAATCATGACTCGCGAAGGTATCTACGGCGGGCGGCGAGAGAGAGGGGACGGACGGAGGGGGCGTGGTTGACTCGCATGCAGTGATGACCAGCTCAGGCCCGGATT